>NC_050521.1:9809000-9809367 GCF_002922805.2 Oryzias melastigma | reverse complement strand
TAATGCTGAACGTTGCTTCCATGCAATGTTTTGCAACAATGAATCCAGATTGTACCTGATTGGTTTGCAGTGCAAGGAAATCTGCAGAATACAATATAAACGTAAGACAGAGGGTTTCTGCACTCGGGTTTCCTCTTAGTAAATCAATACTCACTGAAACCACTGAGACTTGGACTGCTTGTCTCTGTGCAAGTGTAATCTCATTTTGTCAGTAAACTCTGACTCTGCCTTCCTCTGCTCAGTAAACTCATCCCGGACTCTGAGCACCAGGCAGCAGCTGAGTGCCACACCCCTGTTTACTTCTGCTCTCCATAATTGAAAAAAGGTTCAGGCCAATCAAGCTGCTGAAGTGACACTTTGTTACAAA
>NC_050521.1:9781647-9808194 GCF_002922805.2 Oryzias melastigma | reverse complement strand
ATTGCAAAAAAGGTTTAGGCCAATCAAGCTGCTGAAGTGACACTTTGATACAAACTTCCTGATTATGAACACTGCATGAGTACTATGACCAACTTCTGAAAATTTGAGCTGCCCTGGTGTATGTGCAAAACAGTTTGCTGTCCAAAAACTTCTGACCATGAAGATTAGTAAAAACACCATTGACTATTTACTGAACAAAACCAAACTTTCCCAAACTGTAAGCATTCATTTGATCATTCATTCATTCATCTTCCAGACCGCTTCTTGCCTTTTGGGGTCACAGGGGTGCTGGAGCCTATCCCGGCTACTGATGGGCGAAGGCGGGGTTCACCCTGGACAGGTCCCCAGTCTGTCACAGGTCCTCAATCACACACACATACACTCTCACATTCACACCTAGGGACAATGTAGAGTCACCAATCAACCTATGAAGCATGTTTTTGGACGGTGGGAGGAAGCTGGAGTCCCCGGTGAAAACCCACGCATGCACGGGGAGAACATGCAAACTCCACACAGAAAGGTCCCAGCCGGGAGTCGAACCGGGGCCTTCCCGCTGTGAGGCAAGAGCGCTAACCACTGTGCCACCGTGCAGCCCTCATTTGATCATCTTTTTGGTTATTATTTTGACATGCTTGTCCTTTCAAAATAAGACAAACTGCCAGAATGGGAATAAAGTGAAGAGAACAATGTAGTAAAGTTACTCTCTTTCTTCTCCCTTTGACTCTAAAGAGGTTATATGTTTAGTCTAATGTCACACGTGTAATGCTCTATTTTACCTTTTTAAAAAGTTTTAAAAATGTATTCTCAGAAGAGATTTTTTTGTGTTGAAGCTGTTGATAATAAACACTAGTGGTAAAGCTCCATCGTTATACCTATTTGAAAAAGAAATAAAGGAATCCTCTGAACGGTGGTGGTTGTTTTTGCACTTCTACAATTCTAGTATATCACTTTGAAATTTTTTTTTTTTTTTTTTTTTGCTGCAAACAACATAAATGGTTCTGAGTTAATGGGGACATGCATAAGAAGACCGTTTTGGAAAATGACTTTTGGTTGCACCTGTTCAAGCTGCAAAGCCCTTTAGGTCACCACGACAAGGCCAGACCCACCCTGTTGGTTCAAACTAAAAATGGAAGAGCATAGAAACTGATCTATCTTAGTTTGCTGTCTGCTGTGCTTCCCTTTAATAAGGAGAGAAACTAAGTGGAAGTAGGAGGCAATGTGTTCAGGATATTTCACAAAAAAACAGATGGTAGTTTGAAACTAAACTGGTTGAAAAATAATAATCGGTTGTGATCCTCTAAATATTTTGTTAAATTATTCTTCTGGTTAATTCTAATCTAACAAAAAAATCTATGTATTTGGAAAAGAAAAGTGGACTTTAGTTCCAACATTACTCATGGTATTATTTATAGAAGCATGTGACACTGACTGAGACAACACTACTGGTGTAGAGGTAGTGTGGTCAACCACTGATTGGTTCAGTTTTTGCCTCGCTCACCCATGTGTCAAATTGTCCTTGAGCAAAACACTGAACCACACATTGCTTCTGGTGGTTATAGGTTGGAACCACTGTTCAACTTCAGTGTGTAAATGTGTGAGGTGTGTGCATGGGACTGTAACTGTAGAGCTTTCAAAGAAAGTAGAAAAGCATGATGTAATAATACATAACCCATATTTGGTGCTGTTAAAAAGAAGGTTCCTAGTTGATTGCATGCTTAGTTATTTATAACAATTGTAAATTGGATGGATTTGTATTTACTAACCAACTTAACCTCTAAAACCACTGTTTGTAAGTTACATTATGACACACACAGTATTAATACATTTGGTTCACTGTCTCTTAAGCATCAGGAAGGAAAACCCATTTGCGTTGTGTCATATATTATATTATATTATATTATATTATATTATATTATATTATATTATATTATATTATATTATATTATATTATATTATATTATATTTATTATATTATATTATATTATATATATTTTTAACTATTTTTAAAATAGGCAAAGTGCTACCCAAATTTATCCCACAAAACATTATTTTAAAGATTAAAATACATTTATTTATTTGTTTGCTTGTTTATTTGTTTGTTTGTTTATGTATTTATTCATGTGTTTATTTGTGCACTCATCCATCTGCTCTGGTTTTGGTGCACGTATTTCCGGCTGTTGCTTTTAATCTGAAAGTGCCAGTGCGTGTCATTTCCGCTCTGCAGCTGTGTTTTGTGATTAGCTTGACTAGCGGCGCGGCTGTTTATTCTCTGTGTTGAAAACACGAGCACCGCGCCGAACAGACGCCGCTCCTCTGCGGACTCTGAACACCCAGATGTGGGCTGCATGCTGCTGGACTTGGGCGTCTTTGGAAAAAAAAGTTTCTAGTTTCTAAACAGCAGAATATTTATTTCTGCTTCTGTTTTTGCTCAAATATGGAGGACTAACGCCCGCGCGGAGCTTCTGTGGATTCAGTTTGGTGACGAAACCGAACTTTCCCGACCTGCTCGGAGTTCAAGTAAAACCACCCAGACATCTGAGCCGACAGAGACGCGTCTACTCTGGAGGAAAGAGGCCGAGCAAGGCGCCACGGACAAAGAATCGGGCATGTTCGGCGTGTGAGTGCTCGCCCGAACACGCAATGAAAACCCGGCGATGATCGACTTCTTTGAAAGTTGGGAAAGACTGCGCACGAAAGATGAGGACAAAGTTATGCTTTTGAATTAGAATTCTTCTCGAGGGCCTCCAAACAGTGAGGTGTCACTGCCAGCATGTGCGGAGTACCCGCGGAGGAGCAGCACGGGGAGATCTCCGACTCTGATCGGGACGCCTCTGTGGGGGAGAACCAGAGTAAGGTCCATCCCCCCGTCAGCGTGGTTCTGGCCACCCTGCTCTACTGCGCGGAGTTCGTGTCCGCGGCGGTGCTGATCAGCATGTACCACAAATCTGGAGACGTCATCTGGATGTGGTTCACCCTCTTCTTCGTGGTGTTTCCCGCTGTCCTCACGCAGCTCACGCTGACGTTCGTCCACAGGGACGTGGGCCGGGACCGGCCTCTGGTCCTGCTGCTGCACCTGCTGCTGCTCGGGCCCATCATCCGGTAGGTGAACGCCCATTAGACTGTCCTCGATGGAGGGATGAAGTGATGCAGATACAGTTTAGTCTGTCAAAACAGGACAAAAGTGCAAGAAACACATCAATAGGGAAATATCTGTATGTTTATGAGCAAGAAGAGAGTTTAATGGAATCAATCAATTAGTTTTTAAGTAAAAGGGCCAACATTTTCTCTAAAAGGACTCCAAAACAAAGTCCTTCTCAGAGTTTATAGATTTGGTGTTGCAGCTGCAGTGGAAGCTTTAAACACCCACTCCAATGAAAATTGTGTACTTGATGTTTTTAGCATGTTATTTTGCCATTTTTCTCACGATAGAGGACATATATAAAGAAAATTAAGCTTAAAATTACATTTCTTCATTCGAATCATTGTGATTTGAAGGCAAAAAACTGTTGGAAGAAGTTAAGATTTGTGACACAGAGCCTACAATTAGGGGGCCACAGGCTCCTTGCATTCTATAAAATCCATGCTTGAAGAGTTTTAGCATACTTTTTATTACCCTCTTATGGGGGCTGCACAATATTATGAAAACTGGCGCTATTAGTGATCGATATTTCAATGATTATAAGACTTGTGATGCATAGAAAAAATGCCAAAACAACTAATAAATTTCCATTTCACTGCAACGGTTTTATTTAAATTAAAGTAACTTAATCATTATACTCAAAATGATCCACATCTGCATAGGAGGGGAGCTCTTTTTGATTGGTCAACAAGGTGAATGGGGTCCATCTGATTGGTCAAATGCCCAAAAGGCTCCATTTGTTTAATTGAATACTGCAGGCTTCCATGAGATTATAAATTTAAATTGTAAATTTGTGATCTATTGTGCAGGCCTGCCTCTCATAGATGCTTGTTTCTGTTTTTTTTTCCCCTTTGGAAGAGTTGAAACTGCTTACTCTGTCAGAAGAACCGTCTAGAAACCATACTAAAGTCATAATTGATTTCCCATAAAAGTAATTGGAACCACACCCATTCATGGATTAAATGTATGGATAGTGAGTATTATGATATGGGAGACAAGAGACTGTGCAGCAGATGAACAGGCTTCTTCAGTTTTTCATGCGTTTCTGTGTTTAAAAATCATAGGTTTCATCTGAAGTATTATTGAAGTCCTTTTAAATATACTAAATTTGAGGGTTTTATTAACGGTCATTTGTAATTCTCAAATAATAAAGTACTAAATTAATGTTTGAGACTTTTTAATTATCTTTTAAATAAACTAAGATGCACATATAGAACTGATTTCATCATTTTAAATCCAAAAAATTATGTAAATGTGAAAAATGACCACAGTTCCACAAAGATTGTGAGACAGAAGAATATATTTAGGTCTTTTAACTGGAAGCCCATAGAAAAATTCCTCAAGTGTCAAATTCTCTTGCTCTAAATGGATTCAAATTATCGATCTAAGACCTACAAAGAGATCAGTGTTCACCATCTGTGTTGTGGTGGGTCACAGAGACCACATCCATCTGAGTTACACCCCTGCTGGTGATCATTTAGGTCTGCGTTGAGGAGGGGTAGACAGAGCCCAAGCAAAATCAACCCCAAATTCACGATTTTAAAACCAAACTTTTGCAAAAAAAAAAAAAACAGTTAAACTACTCAATAACAAATACACACATTTTTAATTCATGCAACATTGTATTCAAAAATATAAGCCTGGAAGGTCTAGAAAGAGCATAAAAAACAACAATTTTAAAAAGCAGTCAAAATGAAAATGAACGCAAATAAATGAAAACAAGTTGATGCAAGACTTTTTGCATTGTTCATGTTTGAAAACCACAAATGCCCAAATGTTTATTATATACCTCCTGTTCTTCCTCTGAAAAGGAGTTCTCCAGTAGCTTTCAAGGAGCCAAGATGCTGCAGCATTTTTCTATTACATTGAAGCAGATCTGCTCTGGTAAATCTCTATCACAGCATGACATCATGAAACTGCAACATTACCAACGTCAATCTCATTGGAGCATAAACATTTAGTTGACAGCTGGTGTTTTTTCATTATTATTAAAAAACCTGTAAATTTACCTTTTAATTTATTTTCCTTTACACTGAATCAAAATAAAGGCTTCAGTATGAACTTAATGGCTGGAAAGGCGTTGATGCAATATGGAGGTAAATGTAGAGGCTGCAGAGTGCATTCTACATTGACCTCTGAGAGTAGACAGGATGCTGCGCAGATATAATGCGGACTACTTCATCATTCTAATCATCTTATTTCAGTCTCTCTGCACCAGATCTCAGTGCAGATGGACAGCACTCACAGCGACACCACAGATGGCTGAAATGAATACGCTCCCATACATTGAAGCATGCAGAACAAAGAGATCAAAATAAGAGCCGGCTGTGAGCTTTCTGCCAAGTTATCCTGCCGTATAGTCTGGAAACACAAACTCCTGTCTCATCCACGGCCTTCTGCGGGGAAAGCAGCTGGATTTTGTGCCAAACAATTCAGTAAAATTGGCACAGCTTAAAAGAAATAACAAGGATGAGCTCAGTTTAGAAAATTAGAAAAGACAAAAGGGCCAATTCGAATTCTTCCCTTCTTTTTACCCTTTCTCCCTATCCCTCCATTTTTGGGGCATTTGTATGGAGCTAAATCTGGGCCAACATTATTTGAAAGTCAAATAAAACATTTTGAAAAAAATATTTTCCCCCCAAAAAATGTAAAATCTTCAAAACTTTTGCTATTCTAAAATAAACATAATTATTTTCAGCTTCAAATGTTCTGTTTTTTAGGTTTCAAAACACAAAGTTTCAGTTTCAAAACTTATTTTTTTCCACATTCATCTCTTTTTATTTATTTATTTATTTTCGTTTTGGAATCTGAAAATTTCAGTTTCAAAACCTTTGGCCCTGTTGTGGCGCGTTGGCTATCACAAATGACCAATAAAAGCACACTAGTTATTAGGCCACTGGAGACAACTCCAGCCTAGGAATTGTTTTAGCCATTTCTTACAATTATAAGGACATTTTCTATGCCTCTATTTAACACAATAATATGGCGCTTTGAATGGGCTAGAACAGCGTTTTGGACACGCGGTTTGTACACGATAAAACTCTGCTTTACACTCGGAATTATTCATTTCTGACCGTAATTATCCAAGTTCTCCAAGACAGTCAATGCCGTGGGACTGAAGTTACCACCCTCATGGATTTTGATTGGTCCTTTGTGTTAGCCCCGCCCCAACGGGGCAAAAAATTTTCAGATTAAAAAAAAAAAAGAGTTGAAAGTGAAAAAAAATTGAAAATGGAAAAAAAGTTATTAAATTAAAATTTTGAGTTTTGAAACCTAAAAAATTGAACATTTGAAACTGAAAATAATTAAGTTTATTTTATAATAGCAAAGAGTTTTGGACATTTTACTTATTTTTTTGGCCAAACAATAATATTTTTTTCAATTTGTTTTATTTGTGTTTCAAATAATGTTGACCCCAATTTAGCTCCATACATTTGTTCTGCTAGGGTTATCTGAAATAGTTTTTTTAAGGGTCTATCCTCTAAGTCAGGGATGTCAAACTCAAGTCCTCGATGGCTGACATCCTGCTGATTTTCCAGAAAACCTGCCTTATCTGCTGCTGATTACCTGGATCAGGTGTGTTTAGCCAATAATAAGCTTCTATGGCAGCTTGATTGGAAACCATGTAGGACACCGGCCCTCCAGGGCTGGAGTTTGACACCTGTGCTCTAAGTGGAAGGATACAGAGCCCTCTGTTGTGAGGGGGTTCCGCGTTGAACTGTGCCGTGGAGGAGAAGTGCATTATTTGGTGTGTTCTGAAGCACAGAGGTGTACATTTACATCTAAGTAATGACTTTCTGTTTTAGAATGACTTTTTAAAGTTATAAAACCACTGTTGTTATGTATATTCAAGCGTTGGAAGCTCCGCACTAACGCTAGCTGACCAAGTCATTGAGTGGAAGTGAGGTCCAAATTTGAAGACATTGTTTTTCCTTAGCTCTCCATTTGGAGGGCTAAATGTCGGGGTAGGGAGGAGGAAAGAATTTGGACTCAAGCTTTGTCTTTTAAAATTTTATGAGAGATTTTTAATATTTCATGTTACACATGTTGGTGTGGCATACACATTTTAGAAAGGTGATTTAGACATTTTAATTAAAGGTAGAAATGCAAAAATGACTACATCTTAGTATCCAGCTCAAGGCTGAGAACCTAGAGAGTTTAAACAACCTTTGAAAGGTAACCAAACACTTAATCAACTTTCTTAGGCTTCCGACCTCTATAAATGGGACTTTAAAAGTGCTTTCTGTTGGTCATTGCCACATTTTTGACAGTTTAAAATAAACTTTCATTAAATTATAGTCTATATCTGTCTGTGTGCGCTCCCCTACAGATTGAAACAATGTAGTAGTTATATTTTGTGATTGGTCAACTGGTGTAAGTCCCATGTCATTTCAGAAGTTTCATGTCATCATGCCTTGCAGCTCCAGTATAAAAGCCCCACCCATCTTTGATTTTGTAACATCGGTTGTTATTGTGTTAGCTTTAGCGTTGCTCGTAGGTGTATTTCCATTGGTTGTTAAATTTCTACCGGTGTGCGCAACTTTCCGGTGGACCTGGAAGTTGGGCAACAGCGGTCTAGTGCAATTGGCATTGAATTCATCAAACTATGTTCTGGTGATGGATTTGCAAAGAAAATTTCTCTTGGGATTGTGTGCTTAAAGCGTTAGCCTTTAGCAAACATTATCTTATGATGCTAGTGTCATTTTATCACTCCAGCTATGTCACATTTCTCCCCCTACTCACTCTGTTGTGCGTTTGCCATTTTCTATCGCTGTCCAAAATCAAGTGCACTAGAAATTTCCCAGAAGTCTTTGCAAAAATCTAGCATGCATCAATCCTCACTAGATTAGCAAATATAGACCACAATGCATTGCGGTTGAACAATTTAGAGCAAAAAAACGTGTTTAAATGTAATTTTTGAATAAACTATCCACATTTTCACCATTAGAACACATTGGAGTCATAAATAAACGTTGTGAAATGTTCGTATTGATTCAATTTGAATTTTGTGAAATCCGTGATGTCATATTCGGCATTTAGAAAAACAAAAGAAACGTAGTGAGCATCGTGTCTGAATTTTCTTTACAATCCAGGCACTATCTAGTCCCGCACTATATCATTTTTTAGTTCTTAGGGATTAGGGTGGGAATTCGGACCCAGCCTCAGACACAGGTCCCCCCTCGGTCTGGACCATGAATGCCTGCCTCAGGAGAAAGTGGGTCTCCTTTTAACAATTGACAATGATATGCTATCATATGCATACTTGTTCATTATTGGCGTGTTTACAAGTCTTACAAGGAAAAAATGGTTTGTTATTCTTATCTGGAAACCTAAAAACTTCTGTTTTATTTTCTTTTTAGTTATTGCCTGCATTACCTGTTTGGTGACTCACTCAGGAAGTCATAAGTCATTTTTTTTAATTTACTGTCAGGACTTCTTAAACTATATTTCCCTCTGAACTTTGATTTCAGATCACCCAGAGGAGTTGCCGTCAGCTCCAAGATGCTGTAAAGTTATTTAATGAGTTTGGAATTTTGCAGGAAAATAAATCCAACCATATTTTTGGCTGCATATTGGCATAAGAAAACATACTGACTATACAGTAATAATGTCGTTATTAAAAGAGGACAATCGATGCAGCAATCAGAGGATTTTTTAATATTAGTTCAGTTTGAGCCAAAAAGCTTTTCTTTTGGAGATTTTCAGTCCAACTTGGAGTTGTAGGGTTCAGGGTCTAAAAGAAAATGAGTCATAAACACATTAAGATAAAACTGCGACTAGTATGTTATGTTGGCAGCAAGTAAACGCCTCTGTTTTATGGTTTTGACAGGTCCTGTACAAGAAAAGTTGAGGATTTATTATTTCCTAGAAGGCCAACTTACTTCTTACGACTTACTACCACTATTTAAGCCCAGAGGTGTGGCTCATGCTAGTCTATCTTGTCTTTAATGAACAGAGTAATGCGGATGCATAACATGGAGTCATTTTCTTTTTTCGCTTCGTTAAAAAACAGAAGTTGGGAAATGTTGTTGGTTTATCAACTGTAGCCTGTGGGTCCTAAACATTTGTTATGGAAAGACTTTTTATTAACTTTTTAGCAGGTTCACACATCCATCTGTAACGCTGAGGCTCTAAAAATGCTGCTGCTTATAAGATGACACCTTCACTTGTTCTTGTAAAAAAAAGGAGATAAATGATTTTTGCATGCTTTAGTTTTTAGGAACTTCTTTGCTCAGAATGTTCTCTCCAGTCCTTTGTGTGACAGCCATAGCATGTTGTCATGCTGACTGGAATGGCCTCCTCCCTGCTGACCCCCCCTCATTCACTGAGCGGGATTGAAAGGTGGAGTGAATTCCATGCTTTGGTCTCCACAGGTCTGGACAGATGTGTTCAGGAAAGCTCTCCTTAAAACGAACTCATGAAAGTAGTTTGGAAGAAATGATTTCACCCTGTCGCAGGAATTCTGCTGACAATTCCTCCTCTGCGTGAAGGGGAATGCCAAAACATTTCACACCCTTCTTTGGTTAGTTCTGCTTTCACAGCGTCGTGTCAAAGCAGACTATCTGGAATCAACGGTTAGGACATCTGTACATCTGGAAGCTGCTGTGCCAGAACAGAAAGAAAAGTTCAAAGAAGAAAACTTTGAGCTTTGCAAAGAAGACCCATTTTTTGCAATAGAGATGTTTCTCATTCTTTTGGCAACTGGATTGTTTGTTTGGTTTCATACTTTAGAGCAGGGGGTGTCAGACTCATTTGCACAAGAGGTCAAAATATCAAAACACACCTTAGGTCGCAGGCTGAACAGGATCAACATTTATCAAACACTCTAAAACTAAATTAGCCAAACAGCGATCATTGTAGCTGAAAAATAGCTAAACTTCAAAAAGCCTACATTAGCCAAAACAGCTAGCATGTAAATATTAGCCTATCTCCAAAACAGCCTTAAAAAATCGTGAGAAATACCAAAATGGTCCAAAAAAGCTGTCAGAATGCCAATTTTTAAAACTTTAAAACCGTAACTTTTTTAAACATAATTATGAATAATAAAAACGGGCAGGAATATTATTCCACAATAAATTAATTTAAACCTTTCAAAATTTTACTCTCCACAAAAATATATTTTATCAAAATTATACAAGTTTGAAATGCACGCAAGATAACAAAGAGCCATAGATAACAATAAAATAAAATGATCTGGAAGGTTGGATATAATTACCTGGCCTGACTTTGACACATGTGCTTCAGAGAAACCCACTAGAGTTGACTTGAAAGAACTTTTTTTGGACTTCGTATGGTCTTCTATCACCACCATCATCATGTCCTCCAGGGGAGGAGGTCCTGTCTCCATGCATACAGCCGACCAGGTGGACTAGCTTTTTCTATTGCTGCCAGTCAGCATTTCTGCATCCTCCACAGCAAGTCTGTTTGCTTGAGCTCTGTTGCAAAAATATCTAACCTTTATGTGTGATGCTAATCTTGTAGTTGTCTCCAGCCTACGACCCTTGGGTGATACTAGAAGATGGCCCTCACCTGGGGCAAGGTCTCAATTTATGTCTTTCTGGGCCAAGGTCTTCATTAAGGACGCCGCATTTTGTATGTAGAGCCTAAAAATGGACTTAAAAACTTGGCATAGTGAGACGTGAACGCAAGAGTTTATAAACGGTTGCCTAAAACATAGTTTTTATTCTAAGTGGTCACTTAAATGTGTTGGTATGAACGTAGCTTCAGAAATATCCAAAGAAAGGGAAACAAAAGGAGGATGTGAAACAAAATGAGGATTTTTTAATATGAGGTTACTCGGAGTAACGTTTCTGCTCCTGTGCTGCAGTTTCAACATCAGGACAGGAAACATACAGAAGCTTCACCCAGAGTTCAAACTTAGGCCAACTTTTTTAAATTTGTGTCAAATATGCCCAAATCTTGATATTAAATTTGCCAGCAACAATAATTGTGATTTCTAAAACGTGGGTGTAGGTCTGTGTCTATCACTACACCCACATTTCTGGCCTGGTTGGTAGTTTTGAGTTGAATAGATTGAAGCTCTTTAGTGACGTCCAACCTTTTCTCTTTAGCCCCAAAGACAATAACCTCAGTTTTGTTTTTGTTTGCAACTGAAGTAAATTGCAGCACATCCAGTCATTAATGTCCTCAATGAGTTTACCAAGAGCCTGTACAGGGCCTCGGTCTCCTGGTGTCAATGTAATATATATCTGTGTGTCATTTGCATAGCTATGGTAACTAATGTTGTTGTTCTTTATAACCTGGGCCAGTGGGAGCATGTAGATGTTAAATAGAAGGGGTCCCAGGATGGAGTCTTGGGGAACTCAACATGTAATTTCTGTTGGCACAGATGTGAAGTTACCAATTGACACAACATATTTCCTGTTTTCTAAGTACGTTCTGAACCAGTTTAGTTCTGGCCCAACAAGACCCACCCTGAAAGACTTTTACCTTGTCTAAAGCAGAAACCTGTGCCGCCCAAAACAGAAGTGAGCTCACATTTTCTCCCACGCACGCCCGCCTAAGACAGTTTTGTCGTGATCCCCGTTGGAGTGAACGTGTGTTTTATGTTCTGTGGTTCCGGTTGAAGCTCATCATCATCTTTGCTGCCTCTCTGCTCAGATGAGAGACTTCCTGTGAGACTGCGAGGTGGTGTAAGTGCTGATTGCGTTGCTACACAAACATCTCCCTTTTAAAAAAAAAAAACACCCCAAAGAATTCAAGCTGGTGATGTTCTTGTTTCTCTGACTATTTTCTCAGAAAAAGGAGGAGCCGGTCTGTGCATGTAGAGCCTCTGGATGTCTTACACTCGACTCTGATGAGTCGGTGTCACCGATCCTGAGAGACCAAAACAGGATGAGCTTGCTAAAGAGTGGTTATTTCCTGAATGGGCTAAAGCACCAGCACAAACTGCTGCTGCTGCTGCTTTCATGAGGGGAGGAGCGTGCATGTGGAGGCTGCATGTGCAGTCTCTTATAGCAATTTTGCCTTGGAATTATTCCTTTTTTCGATTGTGTTCTTCTAAAATGAAATGAACTTGTGATATTTTAGAGAAAAAAAAGTTAGAATAAGAATTTTGCCTGTTAATCTGTGCTTCCCAACTGCGAAACTGAAAGATCTGACTGTGCCCCTGGCTTTCAATGGAAAGAATGTGTGACGGGCCAGTGCTGGGGAGGAAAGACGGGATTTCTTGAGGTCAGGTTCAGTTCAGTGTGTTGCTCTGGAGCTGCAAGAAACCCTTCTGTGCTGGAAGCATTCAAAACAGTATCTCATCGTACATTCCAGCACGCTAATGCAATACAGCCCTGGAGGATTGAAGATTTTGTGTCGAATACTGTTTGCCTAACATGAGCTTTAACATGCATGTCTTCATGTGTTTGCCAAGTTGAAACTTGTCCCTCTAGTTTAGGTGGCTTTTGTTTCCTGTTTGCTCTGAAACGGCTTGCTTCAGAGTTTGTTTTTTCGCTTCAACGCCTTGTACCGCCTTTCAAATATATATATATATATATAAATATATATATATATATATATATATATATATATATATATATATATATATAAACTGCACTTTTATAAGCGTAATTTATTTTTTTCTCTACATGAAAAGGTATATTCTCTTCTGACACACACATTTACCTTGCAAACATCAGGAGCCACACCCTAAGATTTTCTGCGATCCCCTCCCAGCTCCAATTGCCCTGTTTGCTTTTCTCTAAGCGCCCCCTACTGGAGCCTCACGTGCTCTGCAGCCACACTGCCTTCACAAATCAAAGACTATTCCAACATCTGTTTTTCTCTATATCCTTTCAGACTTCATTTGACTAAAATCACAGTTAACACTCATGGTTATGGGGTTTAAATTGTTTTTTTTTTATTTCTTAATTCCACAAAAGAAAAGAGAACTGATGCTTTCCTCAAAATCGGCTTTATTCCAAATGTATTTATTATTTGAAATCTAAATAAAATATCTGTGTTTGACCCAAAAAGAAAGAAAGAAAATATCTGAAACTTGTTGCCATTCTAAAATAAATGTAATTATTTTTCGCTTCAAATGTTCTGTTTTTTTTTTATTTTAAAAGCTCAAAATTTCAGTTTAAAAACTTTTGGCCCCGTTGTGGAGCGTCGTGGGGGGCTAACATGAAAGACCAGTCAAAATCGATGAGGGTGGTAACTTCAGTCCCGGTGCGGTGCATTCACTGACTGAGAACTTGGATCATTACGGTCAGAAATTATCCTTTTTTTTTTTTTTGGTCAAACACCAACATTTTACTCTATTTGTATTATTTGGGTTTCAAATACTATTGGCCTCAATTTAGCTCCATACATTCCTTTGGGGTCATAATTTTGAATGAGATCATTAAGAATTATATTCATAAGAAAGCACTAACAGTTTAGATTTAGGAGCTGTGCTATCTTAGATATTAGGGACAACCAGGCTGCAAAAACAAGAACATCTCATTCAGCACAACAAAAGAAAATTGAAATGCATGAAACCACAAGGATCATTACTCATACATTTTATGTCAGGCTGCAGATCAGTCAACTCAGAGGTGAATTTCTAACAAACTCCTACTGCTCTGCAGAAACTATGTTCTAGAAAACAACAGTTTTTTTAGTTTGGGTTAATAACAGCATCATCACAATGAAATGACCATTAAGAATGATTTTAAAATGGAGCAAAAGATGACTGGAGTGGGACTTTAAAAATGACAAAAGACAACACTGCCCCCTGTTGGTGTTAAAGTATAATCATTTTGTTCCTCAGGTGTTTAGAAGCCCTCATACTCTATTGCAAAGCCGGGAAAATGGAAGATTCTTACGTCACCATCACCAAAAGGAACTTCCTGAAGAAGGGCCAGAGGATGGAACGGGAGATTCACATTGGCCAGGTGGAACGCAACCTGGCCACCCACAGGGACGCCTTTGAACGCACCACCGTCATCCAGGCGTTCCTGGGCTCCACCCCCCAGCTGACACTCCAGCTGTACGCCGCAATCCAGGAGAGATATGTCCTTGATGGAAGACGTAAGGCTGAACTTAGTTATACCAAGTCAGGGAAATCTCCCAAAAAAAATGACAAATTTGAAATTTTATTATTTTATTATTTTATTTTTAAATACATAACTTGATATTCTTCTGCAAATTTTCTGAGTAAATTAGCTACTAAGAGCATGGTGCTCACATGGTTGACTGTATGGAGAAAGCTCAGATCCGACAGTATAAATTAGACTTCATTCCTTCAATATCTTTAGATCATCTGCACCTCATTTTAATAACAAATTTCTTAACAAAAGTGAATTCAAATCAAATGATTGTCCTGCTCAGCTGTGATGTTTCTCTGCAGCTTTTTCTCAGTTCAACAGCTGTTTGGCCTCTTCAGGCTGCTGATTCTGGCTATTAAGTTATTAACCACATGGTGGCGCTACAGTTAGATTTACACCCTTAGCTGCAGCCAAAGCTCCAATCAACAGTCAAAAGGGATCACTTCAGTTCATTTTAGGATCTCAGTCAGGTAGTTAATTAGAAACTTAAATTTGACCGACTTAATTTTAACTCTGGAGAAGCCAAGAACAATGTTCTTCAAGGCTTTTGAAGGGAATTTTTTCTTTGTTTGTTCATTTTGAGTTGCAGCTATTAATAGCAGCCAAAAACTAATAATAAAATAAAAATAGCCCAAAAAAAGAAAAAAAAAACATGCATATATGTGCCTTTACATCCATTTTTAATTGGAAGTGGTAGCTTGAACGCATTTTTCTGACCCCGGTGTGAATGTAGCATAATAGGACACAAGGGCAAAACAGCTAAACTCAACGAGTGAAGTGTATAACAGAGGTGGGAGTATGATTGTATGGGGCTAAAGGGAAAGTATTGTTGAGAATATATCAAAAATATGTGGCAGAACTTGGATGTTTGGGTTGGTTCTTGCATAATTTGGCAGAAGCACAAAAAGCTGATGTCAAACCGATGATCTGTCATCTGCCACAGAACTACAGGGAAAAGGAAGGAAATGTGAGATTTTTGTGAAAACTGAATGCTGTCTTCATTCAAAGTCCTGTCTGTCTTCTCAGTGGCTCTGATGATCATCAGCCTCATCTCCATCATCTACGGCGCTCTGGTGTGCAACGTTCTGGCCATCAAGATCCGGTACGACGACTACAAAGTGCGGCTGCGCCCCGTGGCTTACTTCTGCATGATAGTGTGGAGAGGCTTGGAGATCGCCACCCGGGTGACGGCTCTGGTCCTCTTCAGCACGGCCCTCACTCACTGGGTGATCCTCGTCGGCTTGCTGAACTTCTTTTTCTTCTTGCTTCTCCCCTGGGTGAGGCTTTGGTGCAAAAAAACCTCCCCTACTGGCGACGTGGAGAAAAACTTCTCTAAGCTGGGCACCTGCATCGTGCTGAGCTTGTTCACGGTGCTGTTCGCCTGCATCAACATCTTCTGCTGGTCGGCAGTGCAGCTGGACCTCGCCGACAATGACCTCATTGAGAAGAAGCACAACTGGCTTCAACTGGCGATGTACTACTCCGGACGCTTCGTGGAGAACCTGCTCCTCATCACGCTCTGGTACTTCTTCAAATCGGACTTCTATGAGTACGTGTGTGCGCCGCTGCTGGCCGTCCAGCTGCTGATCTGCTACAGCCTGGCCGTGCTCTTCATGCTGCTCTTCTACGAGTTCTGCCACCCCTTCAGGAGCCTCTTCCAGCACAACATCCACAACTGCCTTCAGTGCAGCTGCCGACAGAAGAGCAGGAGGAGGCAGGAGGCCACCTCACATTCATACTCCACAGCCCCCACTTTGGTGCGGGGATCGAGGGAACATGTGGAGCTGCTGATGCCCCTTCATCCAGAGAACTCCGCTCTGAGGGGGGACCGGCCGATGGCTTTCGATGAAAACACGATGGAGGCAGCTTGAGACAAAATAAAATGAAACACAAGCCTGTACTTCTCTGTGTTTTCCTCTAGAGGGCGCCCTGGGGAACAAACCAGGCACAGACTCACTTATTGACTTGTCAGTTTGGAGTCCAGGCAGACACTAAGGGGGCACCACAAAGGCCCCGCCTACCCTAAAAAATGTAGCATGTGAAAGTATGCAGCCGTGCACAAAGGCTGTTCTTCACGGAGCAGAGCTGAGCCAGGTGTGAGGGACATGTGCCAAGTGTGTGTGAGGCCAAACTCTGAGCAGGTCGCCCTCACTTCACTTTTTCTCAGGGTTCCCTGTCACACCTGTTTGCTTCTGCATCCAGATAGCAGCGAAAAGCTGAGAAAGGGTTTCCCAAAATGCCTTACATTGTCTGGTTGCCTTGAATTAGCAAAAGTTTTTACGTGAAAGAACAAAAGAAGTGTACTGTCCTGAGGGGTTTGTGTTGGATCTGTCTGTCACTTTAACACTGAAAATACTACAAAAACAAAAAACTTTCACTTATTTGTTTAGCTAAGATCTTTTACAGTGCCTTGACTACTATTGTACTACTTGAACCTTTAATAAATTGTCCTAAAGAAAAATCGCTCCTTGTTTTTTTTTCTGCAATAAACCTCCAAACACTGGCTTCCTTTGTGTTATAAAAAGTAATGATTTCCCAGACAAACAGGTGAAGATTTCCTGGAGGTTGTAACGATCGCTTCCTCGTTCCTGCCACAGTGAAGTTTTGTCCGTCCTCATTCCAGTGCCGGGGAATGCAATCATTCACCTGAAATTTCCTGAGCTGCGCAATCAGACGCTGCAGCTTTTGTTTCCTCTTCATCACGGCTCAGTGGGAGGAGCGGGGCGCTATAAAGCCACAGGTGCAGGTGGACCGAAGGTGCAGAGAAGACGTGCACACACTTCCAGACATGGCAAACTGGATCATCAACAACGGGTTTCCAGCTGTGATGGTGGTAGGTTCATCCTTACCTGCACCTGGAGAGGACGTTGGCTTCATTCAAGCAGAAATCTGTTTTTTGAATTTGTTTTTACTAAAGATTTTTGCGTTTGCAGGTGGTCTGGATGACCCTCAACACATTCCTCTTTGTGTGGTATTATCTCTACTATGACCAAGATGAGTCGTTTTACTACACACGCCACTTGTTAGGGGTAAGTAAATAGACATAACATTTTGAAGGTCAATTTTAAAACATGTTAATAAAAGTATTTACGAATAAAACTATTTTGTGTAGAAAAAAAATATTTTTACCAGAAATTGTATTGTTATCCCTCAAAATGTTGTGACAACAAACATTTTGAGAATTGCATATTTAAGTATTTTGGCATAAGAAAAATTATTTCTTTTAGGGATAAAAGTTTAAAATAATTTCCATCCTTGCTAAAAGTGAATTCATTTTTTAACATTAAATTGCCAATTAGTAATAATTTAATTTAATTTAGTATTCTTTCTCCTGTTTTTTATGTTTAATAAATATATTGCTTCATATTTGGAATTATTCAATCGCCTTTTTGTCCTTTTTCGCTCTACCTTCTTATTAAAGGTTTTTCTTTAATTTATTGTTGCAGCAGAATTTTCTTCTTTTCTGATGATTAAAAAAAAAAAAAACATCTGTATACCTATTTTATTTGGGTTTTTGTTGTTGCATTTGTGCACCTAGTGTGTTCTGGTGGAATGGTAATTTCAGCTCTGAAGCACAGAGGTGGTTGTATCATGCTGTGGAGTTGCTTTGCTGGTAAAATGACTAGAGTACTTCAAAGTAGAGAGGTCTTCTTGAAAGAAATAAAAGATTAGGCAAAATTAAAGAAACATTTCAAGTTTCAGCCAAGTTTAGAATCAAGTCAATTTTAAGTAGTTTAAGAAGAAAAGTCATTCTGCATTCAGGAACCAAACACCAAATCCAGATTTTATCTTTGATATGCGACTTCTTCTTAAAGTATATATACATATAGTATATTCAGAAGATGCTATTTTAATTCAAATTTTGCTTTTTTAGATGGTTTAAACATGATGGTTTAAACAATAAAATAATACTTTTATTTTCCTTCAGTCAGCTTTGGCCTGGGCCAGAGCTCCTGCAGCCGTCCTCAACTTTAACTGCATGCTGATCCTCCTCCCAGTGTGCAGGAACCTGCTGTCTCTGATCCGAGGCTCCTTTGTGGTAAGATCGTGTTTCCCTTCTGAGAAGGAACATTTTATCTTCTGATATGACCACTTAAAGCTGTCACTAAGTTGCTTTGTCTTTTTATTATTATTTTTTTTACAGTACTTTCTCAGGAGCTCCTCACTTTTGCTAAAGTTTAACCAAAAAAATTAAGTGAAGAGGTTTTCTGTTGAGGGAAATGAAGTTGATGTGGACAGGTTTGTGGATGGAAACAGTGGCTCACGTTCCACTTCTTGTCTTGTTTTTATCTTATCAGTGCTGCAGTCGAACAATGAGGAAACAACTGGACCAAAATTTGACTTTCCACAAGCTGGTGGCGTACATGATCGCTCTCATGACAGGTGAACAATCGTGTCAACATGACCATCTATTGTTCTGATTCAGTTGGAGGAGTTTGAGTTTTATGGGGTATAGAGGGCGGACTTTGACATGTGTCAAAGTCAAGGCCCGAGGGCCGAATCCGGCCCTCCAGATCCTTTTATTTCATTGCGCTCATTTTCAACTTGTGTAACTTTGACAAAACAAAATATATTTTTATGTAGTAAAATATTGAAAGTTATTTAAGGTTTGAGTTTATTTATACTGGAATTATATCCCTGCTTGTTTTTATTATTCATAATTATGTTAAAAAGTTACTATTTTAAAGTTTTAAAATTGGCATTGGAGCTTTGGAGGCTATTTTGGAGTTTAGCTAATGTTCTAGCTACATGCTAGCTGTTTTGGCTAACTTAGGTTTCTCTCTCTTTTTTTGAGGCTAATTGGCATTTAGCTAAAATTTTAGCTGGGTTTCAGCTTCAGTGATTTCAGCCTTCAACTTCAACATTTTCAGCTATCAGCTTCAGCGTTTTAAATGATCAATTTCAGCATCTTCAGCTACCAGCACTAACATCTTCAGCAGCCACATTCAGCTTACAGAGCTCACACTAGCATTGTCACAGGTAATGCTATATATCTAGTTTATAATTATGTTAAAAGTTACAGTTTTAGAGTGTTCTATAAATGTTTATCCTGTTCAACTCGTGACCTAAGGTGTGTTTTGGTTTTGGCCCCCTGTGAACTGGTTTGGATCACACGTCTCCTTTCTGTGGGTTCTGACAGCGGTCCACACCGTCGCCCACTTGCTGAACCTGGAGTGGCTCAACAACAGTAAGCTTGGCCTTTACGATGAGCTGAGCACCGCTCTGTCCAGACTAGAAGATGAAAGAAACGAGACCTTCCTGAACCCGCTCCAACACATTGATGCGGTAAGTCCTACAGCTTGAAAGCTGAAGAAAACGTGATGCAGAAATGATGCGTTCGGAGGCTGATCTTCAATGTCTCCAGGATCCACAGCAGAGACCCACTCACTTTGCCTTCACCTCCATCGCCGGCCTCACGGGGGTCCTCATCACTCTGTCTCTCATCTTGATCATCACCTCCTCTATGGAGGTGATCAGGCGGAGCTACTTCGAGGTGTTCTGGTACACCCACCACCTCTTCATCGTCTTCTTCATCGGCCTCGTCTTTCATGGATACGGGTACAAGACTTCCCTCAACGTTCTTTTGTTCTGCAGAAAGAATTGTTGTTTTTTTTAAAGCCGGTTTTACTTGTTGGCTATGTGCAGGCGCATTGTGAGGAGTCTTCAGGACGAGCCTCTGCACAACACCACTTTATGTAAAGATCGCCCTGATGACTGGGGAAAGGTTCCTGAGTGTCCCATCCCCCAGTTTGCAGGAAAAGAACCCGGGGTTTGTTCATCTTAGTTCACAAAAAGAGAAGAACTTCTAAAACAGATTCAAAACTGACGATATTTTGTCATTTTCAGACCTGGAAGTGGGTGATTGGTCCAATGATAATCTATGTCTGCGAGCGTGTGCTGCGTTTCATTCGCTACATGCAGGCAGTGCAATACAGAAAGGTACGTGAGCTTTCTCTCATGTCTGTCCTCCCGAGAGATGAGTTTCTCTCACCGGGACACCTCTGTGTCCAGATTGTGATGCATCCGTCCAAAGTTCTGGAGCTGCAGCTGAGGAAGAAGGGCTTTAAAATGGAAGTGGGTCAGTACGTCTTCCTCAACTGCCCCAGCATCTCCCAGCTGGAGTGGCATCCGTTCACCATGACCTCTGCCCCCGAGGAGGACTTCTTCAGCGTCCACATTCGCTCGGCCGGGGACTGGACGGACAAGCTCATAGATGTCATGCAGAAGCTTCCAGAAGGAGAGCAGGGGCCCAAGTGAGTCCTAATGAAAAATCTGTCCTGAAATGATAATACATTTTCTGTTAAAGCAGTTCATTTAAGTCATCTTAGAAATAAAACAAACATTGTAGTAAATCTAAACTGACCATGCTCCTAAATCCATTTGGATATTTTAGCACATTTGATTAAAAACCTCTAAATAGCCTATTGAAACCATAGCTTAAAAAAAACTATACATTTTATAATAGATAATGTTTATTTAAAAATATTAAAGTATAAGTGCATGAAAATTGTCAGAAATGGATTCACAAGTTGAGATTTGTGGTATTAAACCTTAGTGAGCTCAAGGTTATGAAAATATATATTTTAAAGCTGTTTTGTGTGGTTTGTTTTCTTTTGTCACCCCACAGATGAATGCAAAATTAAAATGCTTTATGCTTTTTTATTTAAAAAAAATATTAAGCCACATTTTTGCAACAAAAAAAAAAAACTTTGTCATAAAAAATATTACATTTTTAAGATCAACACAGATAGATTTGAAGCAGAAATAATGCAAACTGCATGGAAAAATGTGTCACTGCTGTTTATTTTAAGATTTTTTTAGGAGTTTTTATGGGACAATCGGTTGTTTTAATCAACTTTTAATCATAATTTCAAAATGCTAAAGTGGTTTCTGTCTTGTTAAAAATCAAATGGGCCGAGTATAAAGCCTTGTGGTACACCACAAATGTGTGGTTGATCTGATAATATTTCACTTTGGTGATGATACAATCATGGACTTAAACAGAAAGCATTGTGAAATGTTGTCTTCCCTTTTTTATTTTAATTCATTTAAAAAAATAAACAATTTCACAATTGTACTCTAATAAATGTGCTAATGTAAAAAAATCTCAACTTATGGGAAAATGTAATATTCCTATGTACTGTTCGTCAAATATCTTCCTAAAAAAGCAACTTCCTAAAAAATGAACCGGCTCCAACACACAGCCTTGTGGTACACCACAGGGAACGCCACAGATGAGAAAAAAAAGCTTTGCACATCTTCTTCTTTAAATGTGTGATTTCATTCCGTCTGTCTTCAGGATGGGCGTGGACGGACCTTTTGGGACCGCCAGCGAGGATGTGTTTGACTACGAGGTTAGCATGCTGGTCGGCGCTGGCATCGGGGTCACACCCTTCGCCTCCATCATGAAATCCATCTGGTACAAATTCAAAGAGTCCGATCCCAAGCTCCGCACCAGAAAGGTGAAGCATCTCACTGAAAGTGACTGATTTATTTCAACACACGGGCATGACTGATGCGTCTGAGGCTTTATTTGATTAACTATTGTGTTTAAACAATAGCAATCATGTAACAGAGCTCTTTTGTGTTGAACACGCCTTTCATGTGCTTCCTGGTGCCAGATTTATTTCTACTGGCTGTGCCGGGAAACCCACGCCTTCGAGTGGTTTGCTGACCTTCTGCAGGTGTTGGAGAAGGAGATGGAGGAGCGAGGCTTGGGGGATTTCCTCACCTACAAGCTCTTTCTGACCGGCTGGGATCAAGGCCATGTATGAACATCAGTTTATCTGAACCCTGAAAACCAGCAGTTTCAGCCTAAACTCAGCTGAGTCTTTCTTACTCTCTTCAACAGACGAATCAAGTCATAGTTCACTTTGACGAGGACACAGACGTGGTCACAGGACTCAAACAGAAAACCCACTACGGTCGACCTAACTGGGACAAAGAATTCGATCAAGTCCGCAAAGAAAACCCTGCGTATGAAAAAGGCTTTTTTTTTCAATTATTGTCTTATTAATGAGACCGAACTCAAAATACTTTTAAACAGCTACATTAAATTAGAAACTCTTAAAATTCCATTTTAAAAAATGTTCCTATAACTTTATTGTGAATATTGAAGTAAAAGTCTTCCCGTCTGTGTTCAGGTCTGTGGTGGGAACGTTCCTCTGCGGCCCTGCAGCTCTGGCAAAGGTCCTGGAGAAGAAATGTGCCAAATATTCAGATGTGGATCCTCGCAAGACAAAATTTTATTTTAATAAAGAAAACTTTTAAGAGCAAATATATCTCCCCCAAACATTTAGAAAATATCAGGCTGACTCTGACAAGGACTGACGGTGGTAAAAAGGTGTGACAGGTTCTTTTTCCCGTCATTTGATAAAGATGAGGAAATGCTGCCTGATCTGTGCTCCTGAGTGACTCACTGTGGCTTATGGTAAGCCATTATTGTAAATATTATATTAGCTTTCAGCTGCTCTGTCATTAATGTTTTATTATTGTAAAAAAAAAATACAATATAGCATTTTTAAACCATGTTTCTTCACACTGTATGAAGCTGAATGCACTTTTATGGGGAATATTTGGGGCAAAATTATTTCTTCTTGTGGGAGAACTTTATCATTTTTGTTTTATTTTTGAATAAAATGTTACAAAAAAATAGGAAAAAGGCTCCGTCATGCTTAGGTTATCAATTTCATCTGAGATTTCTGACGACATTTTCTATTGTGCTGAGAAATTTCCGGTTTAAACATGTTAAACATGTTTAACTAATTGTGTCACAGGAAACTCATTTGTAAAATGAAACATATACTGGTTAATAAAGTTTGTTTAGAATGAACTTTTGTTCTGCGTCCTTCATTTTCCAAACTATTTCCCTGATTAGGGGAAAAAATACGTGCAAGGACACAAACCCCTGTGGTTAATCATTGTCTATGAAGATAGAAAGTAGTCATGTTTTCTTTTTTAAATAAAAACAAGGATAATTGTGTAGGATTTTCTTTTATTGACAAATCGGTTTCAGAGCTTAAACATGAAAAAGATGAAGGTTTGTGACGTCTACGGTTGAACTCTTTGCTTCTTGAGCATCTTCCTCTGAAACATTTCACTATGATACAAAACAAAGGAAAAACTACAAAAACACTTGAGGTGGGAGGACTTCAGCAGGGAGGGGCCAGAGCTGATGGAAAAGAAGGAACATGCGTCAACATAACTGAGCTGATGAAAACAAAAGGATGGTTTAAAAAAAAAATTGAACAGTCACCGTTGTTTTTTTTTTTTTTTTGTTTCCATCCATCAGACAGATCAAGGTGCCCCTCCTGCTGTCTTCTGAATCTGCTCTTTAAGGATGAGGATGCTCTGTCTCTGCTCTGGCGGCAGCATGGCGATCTGTTCCGGGGTCAGCTGCAGGACCTGCATGATCAGGGCGGCCTGAAAAGAGATGATTATTATTTGGGAGAAACTTTTTGCTTTTTTTGTCCTTACTGTCACCTTAAATATAAAATAAAATGTTATAAAGCTTTATTTTGAAATTAAAAAATATATATATATTTTGAAGGCCGGAGCAGTTTGCTGTTTCTCCGGGTTTCTACCACAACATTGACATGTCAACAGACTGGAATAGAACTGCTGTGTAAAGCTTGCGTTGCATAGGGACGGACGTCAGACATAACAGAGATGATGTAAACATTCTGATTGATTAATAAATGTTCTGTTTCATTGTGACAAAGCAGACGGAGCAGAGGTAAACCGGCATTTAAAGTGGGATCCAATGTCTGATTAATGTATTTAGGAGTTTCCTGACCTTCTCGTGGTCCTGTGTGGAGACCTGACTCTGTCCGGGACTGAAACCTCCTCCTGATGGAGGAACGCCAGATATACCTGGACCCTGCTCAACACAAACACACAGACTGTCAAAGTCTAAATCCTCTTTTTATCAATTATTTTTGTGTATTAGTTTGCTCAACAGTGATTCTGCAAAGTGTGAGTTCATAAACAATACTCAATTACAAAGCAGTTTTCTTTCCTGCAGAGTCACACGTGGACAAACATGTTTCGTACCGGTCTTGCAGGTAGAGGAGCATTTGGTCCCATGCTATGAGGAACGGGGCCCTGCATTCCTGTTGCCATGGGAACCCTCTGTGCCGCCACAGGCACGCGGGCATCCATCGCCCTCGGGTCACGTCCTGGAAAAATGGAAAAGAGTGTCAGCGGGGACTAAAACATTCCTGAAAAGCAAACATTACACAAAGCAGATCTTGAAAAACTTCAGCCACCTCTGGTTTCCATTGGTGGACCTCGAGGTTCCATCATCGGAGGCCCTCGTGGATCAACCATCATGGTTCGCTGCTCTCCCATGGGTGGGCCTCTCATGTCCATGGGGGGCCCCCTCATATCTGGAGGCCCACCTCCCATCGGTTGCATGTGTACGGGTGCAGCCTGGTGAGGGGGCGGAGCTCCCATGTAGGGTCGGCTAAATACAAACATAGGAGGGTAAATATCTGAGTTCAGCAAGACTTCCGGGAAATGAAGATCCAGTTTATATTCTTTATGTAAATGGATGAAACATTCCTGACAACTGAAATTAAAAAAACTTTTTTTTTAATAAAACACGTAAAATCATAATCCTGCTGGGTTGGTTACAGTAAGGCAAAAAATATATAATTTAAATGATGAGAGAGAGGATCATGTGACCAGATAAGACCAAAATTGAGCTCTTTTTGAATGAATGGGTGCTGATCTGCATCCCATAGCACCTGTGAAGCACGGAGGTGGAATCATCATGCTTTGGGGCAGCTTTTCGGCAGAGAAAACAGTATGAGTGATCCATAATTTAGACCCACTCCAATAAAAGTCATTTCAGTGTTTTTTAATATGTTTTTGTGGAACTTTTCTGATGATGGAGGACATAAATAAAGAAAATTAGGCTCCAATTGCATTTCTGTGTATTTCTTTATTTAAATTGTTGTGAATCAGGAGCAGACGTAAAAATGCAGCTAGAAAAAGACTGTATTTATGATGTAGTAAGCACACTGAAAAGTATTTCTAAGGGGTATTTTAGAGGTGAATTTCTAATGAACTCCTGGCTCTCTGCAGAAACTATGTCCCAGAAAACAATACAGGGGTTTTGATTTGGGGTAAAAATGGCACAATCATAATTAAAAACCCACTGGGAATGCTTTTAGAATATATCAAAGATGATCGGAGTGGGATCATGTTAACTAATAGGAAATGATTCAGCAGATATTAGATAAATGACTTGTACTTTTGCTTTTTGCACATACAATCATTGAAGAGCTGCTGATATTCTGTTTATTTGATATTTCTGAAAGGCTAAAAGAAGCACAGATGTCGCAGAAGCCTCCAGTCTTTAAAAACCTTTAGAATGAACCAACTGCATCTCACAACAACATTCCTGAACGCTGCACATTTTCAGACAACAGCAGAACAACTCACTTGGGGTCGATGACCTCCCCGGTGACGGACAACAGAGTTCCTCCTCTGGGGTCATTGGGACCATCTCCCAGCAGCCCTCTGGGCGGGATTCCCCCTGGTCCTGGAAAGAGGAAAGTTCACACTCAGCTATGTAACTGAGACACTCAGTGAAGGGTTCAGGTGCCAACTCTGGGCCAAACTCCAGGTTGGCACGCCTTTGAACAATGACTGTTTGAAATCTGACAATTGCTAACACTCATGTAGACATCAGGGTGTGTTTGAACAAAGGGGAGACGCTACAACAATGCTGCCCTCGATGAGCAAAAAGACAACAAAGGATCAAAACGCAGAAAAACATGTCAAATCTGCTTTAAAAAAAGCATAAAAAACAGACTTTTGTCTATTTTATTTTCTGTTACTGGCAAAGTGTTTTATTTTCTAAATTCTGCGATCCCACACGTGGCAAAAAACACACCAGACGGACCATCTTAGACACTACCAAAACTTTTTTTGAATGGCTACAGTGGGTTTGACAGGAATTTGCTCCGCCCACTTCAGCAATCCTTAAGAGCAGATGTGTCAAAGTCAAGGCCATTCAAGGATCATTTTATTGCATTATTTTTAATGATCTGATGTTTTCTTACGCTTATTTCTAACTTGTATAATTTTTACAAAATATATTTTTATGGAGAGTAAAATATTGAAAGTTATTTAACCCTTTAACACCTGAGAGGTCATCTGTGACGCTTAAACACAAAATCTTGAATACTGTAATAATATTCCTGGCTGTTTTTATTCATAGTAACGTTAAAAAGTTACATTTTAAAGTTTTAAAAAGCATTTTTGTGTGATCAATAAATGTTTGTGTTTGGCCTGCGATCTGAGGTGTGTTTTCGATTTCGGGCCCCTGCGTGATTGAGTTTGACACCCCTGATGTAG
>NC_050521.1:9751770-9781535 GCF_002922805.2 Oryzias melastigma | reverse complement strand
TCCTAAATTAAAAACTAAAACAATAACCATCAAATTAAATTTTCCAACTAGGCTGCAAATGTGGTTATTTTTGGTGTAAAACCTGACTTCTTAAACACTGGAAACAACATAAAATAGCTCCCTTTGGAAACCTTTCTCTAGTGGTCATCCAAGGAAATGCAACTTTAAGCACTTCCTGGTTTGCATCAAGTTTGGGAATGGAAGGAAGGTGGGGGCTTGTATAACACTTTTTCTAGAAACTAGAAGTGAAATGATTCCAGTGATTAAACAAAAGTGACACTTTGGACCCTTTATAAGACAATCCCATTCTGTCTAAATGTTAAACAAACATGCATGATTCCACTGTAATTGTTTTGAAATGTGAAAGTCCTGCAAACTTCCTCTGATGATTTCTTCAACTGGTTTCTAAGCTCATGCACAGTTTGGCAGTCATTTGAGTTTGCATTTTTACTTATGCTTCCTTCTTATTTAACTGGAGAGCCTTTAGGCTATGTTAAACCCCTGAAGTCGTTCCTTAAAAAACACTTTAGGTTAGCTAAAATAGCTAGCATGTAGCTAAAATATTAGCTAAACTACAAAATAGCCTAAAAATCTTATTAAATGTCAAAATAGTCCAAAAAGCTCACAGAATGCCAATTTTTAAAACTTCAATACTGTAACTTTTTAACATAAATATGAATATTAAAAATGCAGAAATATTATTCCAGAATAAATCAACTTAAACATTAAACAACTTTCAATATTTTACTCCCCATAAAAATTTATTTTGTCAAAATTATAAAAGTTAGAAATGGGTGCAGGACAACATCGGGCCATTAATAACAATAAAATAAAAAGATCTGGAGGGCCGGATAGAATTACCCGGAGGGCCAGATCTGGCCCCGGGGCCTTGACTTTGACACGTGTGCTTTAGAGCTAGATCGTTTCAAACAACTTCATATCTCTGTACGTTCCACAAACGTGACGACAGACAGACAATCCCTTGTCTGAGCTTTTAAACAACTGTAAAAAAAAAAAAAAAAAAACAAGCTGAGGGTGTAGAGCAGTTCATGACATGCAGCATGTTTGCATGACGCTGCTCCTCAATAGAGAACCGAGGAAGCACGGAGATACCTGGAGGCCGCTCCAAAGCTGCAGGACCGGCCGATCCTGTGGGAGAATGCTGAAGGTTTCCTGAGCCAGCATTAGAGTGAAAAGAACAAGACAAGACTGAAGAGAACAAAGCAGAAATTTGGCCTAGACAAATCACTGCATGCAAACGCAAGCACAAACAAGCACATAAAGCTGAAAGGGAGGGGTGACAACTCAGGAAGAGTGAACACGTCATTAACTCCAACTCAGACAGCTTTTGGAGGAAGCAGCAGTTCTGTCTTCTGCACCTCTCTGGTGACACCTAGTGATCTGAGTGAGCTAAAACTTGAAAGGAACGCCTCTGAAGACGAGGAGATTCAGAAGATATTCAGAGAACTTTCTCTTAAATGAAAAATGAAGAATTCATTGTATAAATCAGACACATTTACTGAATTCTATGAAACTTATTAACTTGATTTTTACTTCTAAAACACTTGTTAAGACGTGAAACTTAAAAAAAAAAAACTCTGAGGCTTTTTGAAAAAACTATTTGTTGTTGCTTCTGATAAATATAGGGGAAGGGGCATGGATATACAGTATATGCCACCTCAGGATTTGGGGAAAAAAAGGTACAAAACTCAAAGGAAAAATAGATTCCAGAAAATAACTTTTTTTTTTTTTTATTTTAAAATCAAGGTGAGAATAAAATGTTCTAAAATTTTGAAAAAAGTTCTAACGAAATAGAAAGTTATGTTACTGAAATGTGACAGGAGAAACTTGAATTTAATCACTTTAATATTTTTGTAGCTTAAGATTTTCAAAATAAGGTCAATTTTAGGAAAAAAACCCCCAGAAAATAAGACTTGTTTCGATCTCAGCTACTTAGATTTTTTTTACAATATTAAGCAAATCTGGACTATTAGAACAGAAAATTCTAAATAGTAATTGACTGATCACTTAAAAAATCAGTTTAGCTTTCATATTTTAGAGGTCAAAGGATTTTAATTAAATGTTTAATCTTGGGGAAATTAAATATGAATTTTCACTTCAATATGAAGACTTAAATTTTTGTTCATTTTATTTTTTTAAACCTATATTTAACTTTATTTAATGTTTCCTTTAGAAATTCCTTCCTTCCTCCAGGCTGAACCGTCCTCTATAACTAACCCTCACCCTTGAAGCTTCCAGTTAGTTTTCCCAAATTCCCATTCCATAGAGACTTACTGTCTGAATGTTGGGATTTTTTAGTATTTTCAGGCAGAACATAAACGTGTTGGAGGTTTAACACTTGGGCACTCTTTATTTGTAGCCAGTCTGCTCATGCAAATGTCTGACACAACAAGAGAACCAGAACGTAACCCCTTGATGGCTGTGTGTTTATTGGAGGAATACCAACAATTTTTACATTAAATGAAGTAATCCGAGTATGTTCTGAATCCACAGAGAAAAAAAAACAAGTTCAAACAAAGGAATCTAGTAGGATGGTTACCTGGAGGTCCGACTGCTCCCTGTACAGGTCCCGGTCCTGGTCCAGGTCCAGCTACAGGCATCGGTCCAGGAACAACACCAATGTTGGGGGGCTGAATCATCCCGGGCCCTCCGTTCACATGCATTCCAGGCTGAATACACGACACACACAACAACAATACACGTAAAACTTTGTTCTTCAACTGCACGGACTTTTCATCCATAAATATCTAGGTGAACAAGATAACCCGTTATAGTGTGACTACAGCAGGAGTCTGCTACTGCAACCGCAACACAGAACCAACGTTTGAAACTTTAAGCTTTTCAAAAATGTAATTTTAGGCTTTTATCTTCTTGTTTTTCTTAGTTTTATTTTTACTGATCCGAAAAATGATCAGTACCGTGGCCCTAAACCAGGGGTGTCGAACTCAATTGCATAGGAGGCCAAAATCCAAAACACACTTTAGGAAAACATTTATTGAACACTGTAAAAAGGAACACCATCCGAACAGTGAGTTTTGTGATCCGTTACACCCCTAATAGTTACACACTATCCTCAAACATGAATAGAAATATCTTTGTTGGACTTACACCTCCAACTCAGACCTACTTTTATCCATAATTTCATAACAAGAAACTTGAAATATTTTGTTGACTCACAGAAAGTCTGTTTCCATATTTTTACCACTAACTTGAAATCATTTTAACTTTGATTTTATGCTTAGTTCTCATTTACTCTTTGACATTTATCAAATGAATATATTTTACTTTAGAAATCCTCCAAGACAGATTGAGATTTTGTTAAGCTCCCTTCAAGTTTTAAAATTAACAAAAAGCTAGACTTCATCTGTAAAACAACTAAAACTACACCTGAAAACTACCCTTGTAAAATCTAATCTTTAACCTAAGTGCAGCTGAGCTCACTGTAATCGAGTCCCTCTGGAGCATCAACACAGGAACTGGTTTATTCACCTAATTAATATGTACCATGAGCTTGAGAACACCAGTAACTCACCACAGGCTGCGGCTGAGACACCGCCACGTTGGGTTGCGGAGCAGGAGCGGGGTTGATTGGTGGAGCTCCCCCAGGCTGTCCGCTGGAAATCAAAGGCTGCACTGTGGTTTGCCGATGGAGCATTTTCTGTGAACCAGTCAGATCTTTCACAAACTTGCTCAAAGCGGGTTTGTTTAGAATTGAATGGAGCTCTTCGGTTCTCACCAAGGCGATCTCAGGGTCTACAATCCGCATGACCACCTGAGCCTGCAGCAGAGCATAGGCCAGCTGAGGGTTCTGCAGCAGCATGTTCCTCGCCTCCTGAGGACTATTCTGCACACACAGCTGGAAGGAGAAGGAAAACAGAATCTATGATATGTGGCATTTTGACTTGCATCAGCCTTTTTTATAAATGCAGTAAGCCACTTAGAGGTCATTTTATAATTGGTCATTTAGGTTCAGATGCAGCCCTGTCTCCAGCATAGTCCCGCCCACAGCACCATCTAACTGATTACAAAGGTAAGAGCCAATCAGAGCAAAGGTAAGGACTATGAGGTCACACGCAAGGCTTCACCTTAAAGAAGCTGCTGAGAAAAGCTGCATGTCACAGTAAAATATTATATTTAACATCCCAGTCTTCCAAATCTCACTATTACTGCATTACTTACTGTGAGAAGAAAACTGTAAAAAAGACAGCTGCTGCTAGATTCTGGGAGATTCTCTGAACCCAGAACGGAGACGTGTAAAGATACGTTTATTCAGCTCTTGAAATTAAATAAACCTGATATTTCACCATTTGGGTCCTCCTTGATGACGTCGAAAAACGTTTCTGACAGGAGCTCTTCCCACACATAGTGGGAACTTCAAAGAACTGTCAAGCAGCTACTTTAGTGCTTGTAAAACAAAGACGATTTACATAAATTTGATGTGAATGGACAATTGATTTCAATTATGCGACCCTGAGGTGTGTGCACGCACAGGAGATGGGGGTTGGGGTGGTCCGTGGTTCACCCATGTGCCGAACCGTGGTTCATGATCCGTTACACCCCTAACACTGAATCTGTACTATTTTGTTTCGGTTTATACCTCAAAACTAAAGAGTATTTTTTTATAGTTTAGAGACTGTACTTCCTTGTATGTCAGGGAACTTTTAAACTTTTTATTGAACATCACAAGAGATGGTTCTGTTTATCATTTAGTTTCCTCTTGAATATGTTCAAGTTTAGATCATCTTGACTACTAATATCAGTCAGGAGTCAGGGGCGAGCTTACCATTAGGCAAATGAAGGTGATTGTCTGGGCCCCGCCTTTGAGGAAACCGAGCTGAACATTTACTAAATATAGTTTGTTATAAAAACTCAGCTGTCTTTCTCCATCAATACATTACTCTATCAACAGCAAGAGAGTGATCACAGAAGAGGTTTTATTTTTAAATGGGGTAACATGAATTGCAATTATCCTGGTGAATGTGAAAGAGAAAAAGGGAAGGCAGGAAGAAAGAAAAAACAAAACTGTTACCACACTTCCAAAAGTGCAGGAAGGCAAAAATGAAAAAAAAAAAAAAAAGCAGAATCAAAGAAATTGAAGAGAGGAGAAATAAAGTCAAGTATGAGAAAAGTGATAGAAAAGGGTTCTGCAGAAAATTATACTGAGAATATTTTGGCTTTTTTTTTTTATACTGACACCTATAATTTTGTGCTGTTTTGTTCTATTAGTTAAAGCCCCATTGTGATCATTTTTGTTCCTTGTTCCCAGTGGTCTTTTAATTATGTTTTTATCCAAAATGTAAAAACACTGTTTTTTTTTTTAAGTAAATAGTTTCTACAAAGTGGTAGGAGTTTATCACAAACTCACCTCTGAGTTGTGGACGGACTATTGGCATGGAGAAAGCTCACCCCCACTTCCCATCATCCCTTTGTTTACATGCCCTACCACTAGATTTCAGCACCAACATAACAAACACCAGTGCAATTAAAACAGGATTGAGCCAGATCCCAGCTCAGACGAGGAAAACAAAGACGTACATGAGCAGGGCGGGGAGCTAGTGGCCAGCTGATTGTAGATTCTACGTCACAACTACAAGCGTTTTGAAACGACATATTTTCATCTTTTTCTGAGTCACAGCGATTTTAATAAATAAAGACTCACAAATGCAATTTGAATCTTAATTTTCTTTATATACGTCTTCCTATAGCATAAGAACATGTTAAAATCACCACTTTCATCTTAGTGAGTTTTAATGTGATTTTGTTTTTTTCGATTCTGTAAAGTGGACCAGTGAAGACATTCTTCAGTTGATGTTTTACTCTTGGCTCCCATGTTATTTTTCAGTATTGACACAAAAAGGGACATCAGTCGACCCATAATCATAAACAATATGTAGTTCCTGAATAAGATCCGCCAGAGACATTTTCCTAAAAAAAACTCACCTTCATCTGTTTCATGAGTTCAAACATCTGCTCAGGCGGCAGACTGGCCACAGCTCTGCTGATGGACTCGGGGGCCTCCTCTGGAGGGACACTGTCTCCATATGGGGACTCGATGATAGGAGCTCCTGTCCCCAAACCTACAGAACCAAAGCATGAGCACCAACATAATCCCACCTCTGTTGAACACAAATAATATTAGCTTACTTTTCAGCTCCTCCTTGTTTTTCTCGCTGGCTGCGTTGTCAACTCTTAAAGCTCGTCCGCTGAACTCTCTGCCGTTCAGGTTCCTCATGGCGCTGAGCGCCGTCTCCTGGTCCTGATACTCACAGAAGCCATAACCCTTAGGCTTCCCCGTCTCTCTGTCATACACTAACCTGAAACCCAGAGAAGACACAAACGTGAATAACTCAAAGATTTCCACTCATCATCACAATTATCACACATAAAAATGTTGTCCCAGCAGATCTTCAGAATGGGGCGATGAAGCTAATGAGCATCTTCATCTGCAGTAGAGAAACTGAAGATTCTCCAGAGGAGATCCACTTAGAGAACGTGAATAACAACATGTCAATATGATATTTCAGTCTGGGCAGGCTTAATTGGAAGTTACACAAAAATAGTTCCGTCCTGCTTACCTGAAGCTGACAACAAGCCCAACTTCTGAAAATATGTCTTTCAGTTGTTCCTCTGTGGCTTCATATGGGATGTTTCCCACTAAAAAAACATTAGATGTAAACATACAACACCGAAATACAATTTTAAAAACATAAAACAAAGTTAGCCGTGTCCTCATGCTCGTTTTGTTCCTTGCTCATTGGAACGCCAACCAGACGTGTAGGTCTTTAAGCTACCCCTCTTTACCTGTTTGTTTACTCAACAACAAATAAAATAAACAAACAACAATATATAAAAACTCACCAAAGACGGATCGAAGAGACCGGTCCATGGCCGGGTCTCTGCTAGCCGCAGCGGCGGCGGCTGCAGCGGCCGTGGCGGCAGAACCGATGGACGCCATTTTGGGGACCAAAAAGAGTGTGACACCAGGATGTAAGAAGACGACAACATCCGGCTGCGTTCAACAAAAATCAATTTCCCACTACTTTTTCTAGCCTCTAGACAAGATAAACACAAAATTTCTCATCAGAAAAATAATTAGCAATTTTCATCGAAAGAAAAGAAAAGTCAAACAAAATACAAGTAGCCTAGACACATTAAACCACCAAAAAGTTAATTAATGTTAAAATAAGATGACTTTGGCAAACCCCCTTGGATATTTGGTGAGTAAAGATGTAAAATGTTTTAAAAAGTAAACACTAAAAATATTAAATATATATATTTTTTTATCAACTATTGTAAATACTTAATTAGTTAATATCAAATGCAGGTAAACTCAGAGAGAGGATATTCAATAATTATCATTTAATGCCAATCAAATTAAATTCATATACCTCTTGAACCCACCGAATCCCATTCACGGTCACAGGGTTGCTAAAGCCCATTAGCGTCTAGTGAGCAAATGTAGGATACACCCTGGACTGGTCATCTCTTTTGTAGCAGGGTCACACAGTCTCACCTTGGGACAATTTAGAATTCCAACCTATGAAGCAAGTTTTTGGACTGAGAGGAAGCTAGGCCCTGGAGAAAATCCATTCATGTATGTGGAGAACATGGAGACTCCACACAGAAAGGCCCAGCCCGGATTTGAACCACAATCTGTCAGGTGAGAGCGCTAACCACTGCCCCACTGTGCAGCCCAATTACAATCAAATAGTTTAAACTAATATGTAAATTAGTTTATTTTATTGTAATATAAAAAACTGTAACATTGAACACAAATGTGTTATTAAACTGTCCCTCAAATCAAAGGCTTTTAAGTAAAAAAAATAGTATTAAAAAACTATAGAGCCAATACGTTTACTTTTAATGCAAAAATTGGTTATTGACCACCTTGGCTCCAAAAAATCATGATCAGATTATGAAAAAAAATATCACTGGACTATTGTTTTCAAATGAGTTTTTAATCTGTCTTTTTAATCTCATGTCATTAAAAAAGAAGTGGTAGAATATATATATTTTTTGAATGGCAAAAGGTAGAAATAGCTACTATTGGATTAAACTACACCGGGAAAAAAATAGTTAATGGTTTCGATTGAAAAGTAGTTAAATAACCTATCACATTTTTTGCTTGCTTGGTTGTAGTTTGTTGGTTTACTAATTACCCATTAACTAAAAAATAGATTAGGTAATCAAATTTATAACAGAAAGGATGCTTTTGTATGATGCACTTTGTTTTTTTTATTACCAAAAAAAAGGTAATTTATATTAACTATTGAATAACACCAGAAAAATAAGGTTAAAAAGATAAATGTTTTATGGAACTTAACAGCAGAAAGGATTTAAGGACTCTATAGGTTTTCAGAAAGTACGTTACATATAAAGTGAATGTTTATGGTTATAAATTGTTTTAAAAAAATCATTAACTGCATCCATGTTTACTTAAAGAAATATGTGATTAACAGCAAAATTACAACAACAATAACAACAAAAAAAGAAAACATTTACAGTAAACTGTATAAATACTTTATGAACACTGTTTAGCATGGAGGTGGATGGTTCATTGTCTGGGCTTGTTTAGGGAGGCACAAGCCATACAGTTCAGCCATTAAATAAACAATGGAGCCCTCCCACACAGAATATCTTATGCAATGAGAAAATTAGTCCACACTACTTTATAACATAAAAAAATATCATAAAATGATTTAATGTGTTTCAAAGACATAATATTGTTCCACAAACATGAAACACCCTGATTTTATTTTGAAGACAAGAAGAAGTTGAACCTTTTTCCATGTATTTATTATTTAAAATTTATCTATTTCTTTAGAAATATTCTTGTGTTGAGATGTTTTTCATTTTGATTACTTAATATCATTAAAAAGTTGCTTACATATTGCAGAATATTTTAAACAAGGATATAACAGTTAAATTCAAAACGCATGGATCTAAAACATGCTTTTTATATTTTAAGTAAATCAGTACTGCATTTTGAGACTATAATATGTGTTATTTTACTATTTTTTCACTGTGTTGAACAGATCACACAATTACAAATCACATCAGAGAGTAGTCTGTTAAAAAGTAACAATCAATTATATCTTTCAATAAAGAGAATTAATTGCAATTTATGGCAGTAAAGGGGGACATATAAGCAAAACAAAAACAATTTCAAGTTAAAAGAACATTTTAAAATAAGTGTGTAAGAGAGGTCATATTTCAAACGAAAACACTATTTTTGTCAGTGTAATCTTTTTAATAAATGTATAAAATTGATAGATCTTCATCCCTGTGCCACTCCCCTGTCCGGATACAATACAGGGTTGTGTCAGGAAGGGCATCCTGCGTAAAACTCTGTGCCAAAGCACCTATGAAAATCAGTGAAAGGTAGTACGCTGTGGTGACCCTTGAGGGGATGTGCTGAAAGGTGAGCAAAGTCTATCATAAATCCAGTAAATGTGGTAGTTGTTTTTTTACTCTCCACTTATGTGTGTAAAATTTAGATTGCAGAAGAAATAGATCAATGCTGTTTTCTACATTTTTTTAATTATCAGCGTTAAAGTATGTGGGAATTAGTTTAAATATATTATAACTACCATGTTTAATTTGGAGCTTATATCTTTCTATAAGGCTCCAGAATTTAAGTGAAAGAAACAGTGGTAGAAAGAGTGAAATTCTGATTGACACTTTTCTCTTATTTTTGAACAATCTATTGTCATTTCATCACCTCCTCCCTGTTGCAGAGTGCATTTCCTAAATACTTTAACAGGTCTTTGCGGTAGAGATTTTTGGAAAAGTGATTGGTTCCACTGGGGCTCGAACCCAGGACCTTCTGCGTGTAAAGCAGACGTGATAACCGCTACACTATGGAACCGGACAGCCATGGAATGTGAAATATCACGTTATAATTATCATCCAAATGTTGGCATGTTCCTTTGCTGGGAAAAATCCAGCCGGCGCTGTGATTCCGGTGATCTCCACCGCACCGCCCCGTTACGCCCTCTGTCCTCCGCTTTTTCGCTGCATGCTGCGGTGTGCTGGTGCGCTGCAGTCCCGCAAGAAGCCACCCACGTCTGGATATCCTCCCGGCTGGCGCTGGGCTCCGGATGCTCGTGTTTATGTGTTTTTGAGAGCGGAGCCCTCTCGGGACGGAACGGGTTTTGTGGCCAATTGAACGTCATGGTAGGTATCATCTAACCCTAACACACCCCCACCACCACCACCACCACCACCGCCCTCCACTGTCCGCAGAGCGTCCGCCGAAACAATCCAGTTTGGTGGATCGCCTTCATTTGTCCTTCTTGTCCGCCGCCGGGAACCTCGTTCGTTCCTGAGCTCATTTGACATGTCCGGCTAGCATGGACGAAGCATACACATGTTCAAACTTCAAAACAACTAGTGCGCAATCGCAGCTTTACTGTCAAAATCTAAACGACAATCAAATCAGAGCTGGTAGCCCACACATTGAAGTTTCCGCAAAAACAACCGTTTTTGGACCATTTAGCCATCCAAAGTGTCTGCTGTTTATGTTTAATATTTCACAGCACCCCTAAAAGGTTTAAACATTACACACCAGTGCTTGTGTGTGACATTTAGTTCAGCACAACACAACCACAGACATTTCTAAGTGAATTATTCAGTCTTAGACGTGTTACTTAAGCTTCTGTGAGGCTCCAGCAGCACTGTCACACATTTCTTATTGTAAGGTCAGCCTTAAAGCTGCAAAGTGCAACATTCTTTGCGTTGGATTGTTGTGCCACAACAATTTAGGATATAGAAATGCACCCTCAAAATAACCAGAAGACTTCATTCTAACTTATTGCTGTTTGTCTATGAGTTTCTCTGCAGAGATGAGTGGATTTTATGACTGTCTTTCTGAGCGGCTGCATATTTTCTGTGCTATAGGAAATGTTCTGAATGTGCAAAGATTTGAGGAGTGGAGCGTGGCATGATCCTAAACATCTGTCAGTGCTGATGGAGACTGAGAACAGTGATGATTTCAGTCTTAAAAATGGCTTCTTGCAAGGATGTATTACAGAGTTTATACATTCTAAAAACGGAAAGCATTCCCACTGTTTGGACAATCCATTCTGGATTGAAATCCGAAACGTGAGCAAATCGTTCCATCCAGCAGACCAGTATGTTTATGTCGAAAGTGTCAAATAGTTGTGCTAAATGTATATTACACTTCACTGCACACTATTTGATAATTGAAAATATTAAAAAAAAAATCTTTTTTAAACATTTAAGATATTTTACCAGGTTTGAAGTTGTTTTAACTTCTTTTCCAAGCTTTCCTCAAAATCAGGACAATTGATATTTTTTCTCATTAAAAACTATGATTTTAAAATAAAAAAATAATATTAGTATAATCCGTTTGCTCCACACTGTTGACAATAGAAAAACCTGATGTAAGGCTGAAAAAACCCTGAAATCACTAATTTTTGGTAAATTTTTAAATATGTTACTCCTAAAGTTCAATAAATTTACACTGGCATACATAGTCATTATTTTGGATACAAAAATGTAGTTTAATGTTCAAAGAATAAGTACTATTTTTTTTTCTTGAGAATTTATGAAGATTGGCCAACTTGTACTAAGATTATGTTCTCATTTTCTTCACAAATTTTGTTATAAAATGAGTCGTTTCCACTTATTAAACTAGTTTTGTTTCACTGTAATTAAAATGAACTACAGTTAGGCACATTCAAATAAAAAAAAAAAATACAACCTATATTGCTTAGAAGGAGCAAAAAACACATATTGGGTTTTATAACATTTATTTGAATACATTTTATCTAAGTCAACTTTTTAGCTTGTTTTCACTATTTTTGAATGCTGGTGTGAAACTGATTGTTTTTACATTTTAATATCTTATTAAACTAAAAATTTTTTCCTCTTTGTCACTTGCGTTTTTAGCAAATTTAAAAAACTTTTTGTTGGTTTTGTAATTCAGAAATCATAAATCAAACCAAAACATAACCAAGACCTAAAAATCACGGTTTGAACCAATTATCAACATCTCTAGTAAGTAGGGGTGTTACTATTCGTTTTGACAACACTTCAGTTCGATATTTGTGGTTGACGATCGATTCACTAACCTAAAAAGGATCATGACGTCTTTACTCAAACCAGTGTGACTCACAGATAATACCTGGTACTCAACAGTGCAGGTGCAGTTTTCCAAATTCCTTGTATGTCTCGCAAGATAATCAAGTATAAATTAAATATGTGTACAAACTAACAAGTAAGCAAGAATTAATGTCAAATTTATTCACATTTTAGTTTCATAAAGTTCAGCCAGTGAGGGCAGGTCAAAAGGGGGCAGGTGCCTGAGGCGCCTGAACTCCGCTCTTGGCTTTAAGTCCCACTCAACTATATGTTGTTTATATTGTAAAAGTGTTCCCTGTGTTTTTTTTTTTTGTTTGTTTTTTTTTATTATGCCGTTTTTAGCCAGAATCAAAAAGCCTGTGTCATTTTTTAAGACATTTCCTGCAACGTGGCAGGAGCTCATTAGAAATTCGCCTATGGGTTGGAGGCGGGACTGTTGGCAACTGCACTAGATGCTGTGTCGCGTCTTGGCTTGAGTTGAATTTCAGTTGCATCAGAACCAACTGTCAAAGTGTAGTGAGGAGGCCCAAAAGACCCCAAATTTAGAGGAAGTCTTCCTGGATGCACCGACTCCATTTGGTTTTTAGTTGAGTCATAGAGCAACAGTGGAGAACATCAAGGCAATTGTAGGGCTGCTTCTTGGATTTTGGGTTCATTATACAATCATACAAAAATAGAGCCAAATAAGGCTCTATTTATCCACAGTTCCCATCTTCAGACTCTAAACTAGAAACGCTTTTGTGATGTTAGTCATTGACTTATCATTGGCTTGGGGTCTGATGGTGTTGCAATCTAGCTCTAGTCAGCACAATTGGAAGCACCGCCTCAAGTGTTCAAAGAAAGTATGGCCCAGTATTATCAGAAAGTTTGGCGTAAAGTGTAAAAACTACAAATCAGCGTTGAACGAGAGACCACGTAGGACAGAAGAGTTTGAGAATGTGACTACGGTAAAGGCATTTCGGAACAATAGTGCCACAAACACTCACAGTTGGGTCAGCAGATGCTGAGGCTCATGGGGGACGATTAACTGGATCCTTAATAAAAAAAAAAAAAAAAGGCCAAAATGGTTGGTGCATACAAACAGATTGAATGTGGTATTTGTCTAGAATTTTTAGGGGATCAACTACATTTATTAAGCAACATTAACAACGCCTATAACAGACTGGCGACCTGTCCAGGGTGAACCCTGCCTTCGCCCATCAGTAGCCGGGTTAGGCTCCGGCACCTCCGCGACCCCGAAAGGGACAAAGCGGTCAAGAAAATGAATGAATGAACATTAACAACTGAGATGTTCCTGGAAACACTTAAATAGCACGCACGTTTTAACATACCAGAACTCATACCAGAAAAGTGGCTTTTCATATCAGTGCAAGGCCGCTTTTCTCCGTGACAGACTCAACTGATTTACGTTGGTTGTGTCAATGGTTGAAGAGTTACGATAGTTATGATGAGGGTGATGATAACACTTTATTTTGGAAACATACTTTAAAAGGAAAGTAAGGACAAGTAAAAAAAATAAAGAAATATCTGAAAGAGAGTAAGAAGAAGAAAAACATTGTAAATTCTCACCTCTATACCCAGAGTATTTTATTTTATAATTTTATTACAACAGCCAGAACACCCAATGTGTATTATTGTTCTGTTGCCTCTCTGATGAGTACATATTCAGTTTCAGATACCCATATACACGCACATACACAAACCCAGCCAGCAAGGCCAAGTGGGCCCTATGTGGTTTAAAAGTGGGCAGAAAATTTGGGCCCAGATTGGTTTGTCCGCAGATTATGTGGTGGCCCCACCTGTGTTTGTACACACTGACTTAAGTGGGGACTTAGTGGGTTTGCTCGTTACACTATCCTGTCGCCTGGTGGACAGTGTAGAGTGCTAGTGAGCTCCATCGTAACGCGCTAGCGAACTCCTCTGTAGCATGCTAGAGAGATATTATCTAGCATGCTGGTGAGCTCCTCTGTATCGAGCTAGTGAGCTCTACTGTAGCATGCCAGCAAGCTTTGATGTAGCAACCAAGCGAGCTCCGCTGTAGCATGCTAGCGAGCTCCACTGTAGAATGCTAGCGAGCTCCGCTGTAGCATGCTAGTGAGCTCCACTGCGGAATGCTAGCGAGCTTCGTTGTAGCCAGCAAGCGAGCTCCACTGTAGCATACTAGTGAGCTCCACTGTAGCATGCTAGCAAGCTTCGGTGTAGCAAGCTAGCGAGCTCCACTGTAGAATGCTAGCAAGCTTTGGTGTAGCAAGCTAGCGAGCTCCACTGTAGCATGCTAGCAAGATCCACTGTAGAAAGCTAGTGGGCTCCGCTGGAGCATGCTAGCGAGCTCCTCTGTAGTACACTAGCGAGCTCCATTGTAGCATGCTAGCGAGCTCTGTTGTAGCGAGCTAGCAAGTTCTGCTGTTGCATGCTAGCGAGCTCTGCTGTTGTAGGCTAGCAAACTCTGCTGAAGTATGCTGACGATCTCCTCTGTGGCAAGCTTGGGACCTCCACTGTAGCTTGCTAGCGAGTTCCTCTGTAGTATGTTAGCGACCTCCACTGTAGCTAGCTAGCGAGCTCTGCTGTAGTATGCTAACAAGCTCCTCTGTAGCAAGCTAGTGAACTCCACTGTCCACCAGGCATCTGGATAGCATAACGAGCTACCCACTGAGTGTCGACTTAGTCTAATGTGGGCAAACATAAGTGGGACCACCACAGAAACTGCAGAAAAATCCAATCGGGGACGAAATTTTCTGCCCACTTTTAAACTATATGGGGCCACTTGGCATTGCTGGCTTGAAAGAAACATACACTCATGGAAACATCTGACACAAACTTGTCACATATAAACACTCATTGGTCACATTTATATCTCATTCCTCGACACTCAAATGCATCCCCAGACTATTCAAACTTATAAATCTTTACAGATATACATCCTTCCATTTTCTTAACCCGCTTGGGCCCTTTCAGGAACCCGGGGATGCGGGAGCCTTTCCATGGCTACTGTTGAGTGAAGGTGGGGTACATCCCAGACAGGTCGGTAGGGCACAAAATCCCTCCCACTCACACATGCTTATAGGGACACTTTAGAGTCCCTTCACACAGTGAGGCGAGAGTGCTAACCACTCCGCCACCCTGTTGCCTATTAAAGATTTTATTTGTATTTTATATGTACATATCCATCAATAATCAATAGAAAGACTGTCAACACTGGAGCTAAAGTTACGGTGGTAAAGGGTTAAAAGACAAAAAAAAGCCATACTTAAATGAAGATTTACTCAACACTATGGTTATGCATGCTAAATCAATGCAATGGGGAGGGGAAGGGTAAAAATTAAACTGCAGTCCCTGAAAACTGTCTGGCATCTTTTGCACACAAGGTGCGCGCTGTGTTTTCGTTGACACGTGAGCTAAGGAGGGATGCAGTGAACACACCGTAGTCGGTCAGGTGGTATCTGAGCTGATGATGGCCATTAATGGGCTCGCAAGAGGGATCGAATATGGGGTACAGGCGGGGATGAAGGCTCTCAATGTCAGTTGCTCCAGAGTGCATCAGCTGGAGCTTAGGGGGAATAGCACAGCGCAGCAGAGACAAGCGCTGAAGGAAACGAGCAGACTGTGAAAGAGAAACAGCCAAGGTAAAACTGTGACATTGATAAAAAGAGGAAAAGACATAAATAATCTCTGCTTTGATTTTCACGACCAGCTCCAAATCAGCTCCTAACTCATCTGGAAGCTAAAAAATTGCAACACTGAATAAACAATGCCTCTTGCATTCTATAAGTATTTAGAAGATGATAAAAACTTCCTACATCACCTTTGAAGGTGTCTATCCCTCCTACTGACTACAATGACTGCAGACACCTTTTATAAATCAGCTGTATAGAGCGGAACGTTCATCTACTTTACACGGAATCAGTCACTACGGATGTTCAAATCTCATAAAATTAGCTGAAGAACTTGGCAACTGTACCCAAACCATATCACAAGTTTAAAGACAGTTTGTGTAAAATAGTATTTTACTTATCAGGGAAAAAATGAAATGGAGGTTACCGAAAAAATATACTGCTTTTGAAAAAATTCAGAAAATTTTACTTATTTGTTGCACTATACCAGTTAGAGTTTAAAGCTAACCAAAGGAATCTAATTGTTGCAGTTCTTCAAATGACCACCGGGAAGCACAGGAGCAATTTCCCATGACTCCCATGATACAATGTCCGACTTCACTCTAGATATCAACAGATTTACTGCCTTATGTTACCCTGAAAAGAATAAAGGTTAAAAGAGCTTTTAAACAAGCATGGTTTATTCTATTCTGTGAAGGGGAGCATGCCCACTATAGCCTTGTTTCCATTGAGCGGTCCAGTCCGGTACAGTCCAGTTAATTCTGGCATTTCTGCCCAGTTTAGTCTCACTTCCACTGAGTGGTTTGTTTTCACAGTGCATGTGGGGTGTAGGCCGCTAGCGTGTCATTGTAGTGCGGCGGCTAGAAAAGCAAAAAGAATGGAGGTCATCCAGAAGCTCGTCTTTTTGTCGCTTTACTTTTAGTACATCGTATATAATAAGAATTTAATGTTGTTTGAAAGAAGATTGCGGACGGATAAGAAAAATACTGCCATAAAGAGGAAAATTGAATCGCTAAGTTAAAGTTGAAGTCCCACTATTTGTCACACACCTTGATGTGTGAAATTTGTTCTCCGCATTTGACCCATCCCCTGGGGGAGCGGTGAGCTGCAGACACAGCCGTGCTCGGGAACCATGGTTTAACCCCCCAATCCTACCCCTTAATGCTGAGTGTCAAGCAGGGAGGCACTGGGTCCCATTTTTAGAGTCTTTGGTATGACTCGGCCGGGTAGCTTAGCGCTATATTGGCTCTTTCTAATGTCATCATCACTTTCTGCTAATCAACGGGTGGCTACAGAGGCTCGCTCCACCTGTCCCATCCTATTTTTCTATGGACCTACAACAGATGGGGGCCCTCAAGAGGTTCGGGGCAGAACTGTTTAATGGGTCCATTTAACAATGGAAATGCCCAAAATAACGGACTGAACCGAACTGCTCAATAGAAATGAGGCTTATCTTTACTATGGTAAAAACAGATCCTCATCTTTTATATCTGATGAAACACACCCATTGAGACACAATAAAAACAATAGAAAATAGGCCAATATCACATGGCAGAATCTCAGTTAATTCAATTGTTTACAGGTAGAAATGATGAATTGCCGAAGGTATATGATTTGTTTTAAAAAGAAAAGAAGTTTAAAGCGACTTTGAACCTGGCATACTTATATGATGCCAGATGGGCTGGTCTGAGTTTTTCAGAAAGTTCAGGTCTGCGGGGATTTTTGTTCACAGCTGTCTCCAGTGTGTACAGAGAATGGCCTGAATAGAGGAAAATTTTCCAGTGAGAAACAGTTGTGAGGATTAAAATTTCCAGTTGGTGTTCAGAGACCAAGGGAGAAGGAGCAGGCCGGTTATGGGTGATAGGAAGACAACAGTGACTCAGATAACAATTTCTTTCTACCAAAGTATGCAGAATACCCAGAATGCACATCACATGGAATCGTAAAACACATACACACAGACATTCACTCCTGTCAGCTTTCTACAGCTCCACAAAAGAGGGACCTTCAGAAAAATGTCTTGAAAGTCTTAATTTTAACTGCAACATTCAGATGACAGGGTTAGATTATGGTGGAGGCAACATAAAAGCATGAATGCCTCCTGCCTTGTATCAGGGGTCAAGGCTGCTGGTGGAAGAATGGTTGGAGGTTATCTTTTTTGCCTCATTTTGGGCTTCTAGGTACCTGATTGTTCCTGGTTTACATGCTTCAGCAAAGAGCCACGTCCATCCTTCTGACCAAAATGTAGCCATTTTCAGATGGATACCTGCAGCAGAGTAATGTACCTTGTAACTAACCCCAAATCACTTTAGACATGAATAAAAATGAATATAGGAGATAACAGTCCCAACAGACCTAAAAAGGTCCCAACAGTGACTACAAATCAGCCCTAAAGGGCACTTTTATATGTGGGAGATTGATGTTTGATATCAAAAAACCTTTACTAAACACATTATCCTTCTACAAGAGTTGATGATAGAAAAATATTGGTTAGACTTACCCAGGTGTAACTAAATGTTGGGTGGCAATAGAAACTTGCTTTTCTTTAGAGAACTTTTGCTTCTTATGAACAAACTCCCATAGCTTTTGTTGTTCTGTATATGAAACGACACAAGAAATGGTCTGGTTATGGATGTTCGTTCTTATTTTTAATCTGAAAAATGACTTGTGAACAGCATACAATTTCTGGTAAAAATGTGGCCTTTAAATTGTCTTTGATAGATTATGACATACAATTATTGCTATTAAATATCTATGTTTGATACTAGCCTGTCATAATCTTTAGCTGTCCGAGCAGAGAGGCTTATTCTTTGCAATTAGTAGTTAATCTGTAATCTGTAAGTAAAAAATAACCAAACAAGCAGTTTGTACAGGTCAGCTTGCACATTTGTCAACAGATGATAGATTAACATGACTCTAGTGGAAGCGGTGTCCATTACAGGCACATGACGTCGTGCTAAATGCTGTTCTGTGAGTGAAGCTGTACTGTCCAGAGGACTTTGGTTTGCTTTGGCTTTACTGAGACTGCTGTGAGTTTACACGATTTAAGGATGAACTGTCAGACAGAAGGGGTCCAACGCTCCATTATACATATCTGTAGTTGCTCCTTCCTGAATCCCTTTAATCTGCTTATTTTTTGCATACTTGCTCTCATTAAAAGATTCAGATCTCTTGCGTGATGCATAATTTTTGTTAAAAAAAAATGGAAACCTGGTTGAACCTGGTTAAAAGAATATGTTGTGTCAGTCCTGGTACCAGCTTTAGCTAAGCATTCATTAATAACAACCTGCAATTACTGGTAGCTTTCTTTACCGCTCTACCTTAAAAACCAACTCTGACGAAAATTGTGTTATTTTGGTGTTTTTAACATGTTCTTGTAGCATTTTTCCAAAGATGGAGGATAGTATAAAATTTCTGAACTTTTCTTAATTCAAATAATTGTGAATCAAGAGCAGATGAAAAAATATTTTAAAAAAGAGCATACGTATTTGTTACATAGAAAATGTGGTAGTGGGCCACGAGCTCCCTGCTCCTCTCCATTTGAATGGATCCGTTTTCTTCTTGAGGCTTCTGGCTAAAAACTGTACTGCTGGAAAGCTTCAATATTGCTCGCCATTTTTGTTGCAACGGTAATGTTAAGTTCGGAGTGTGAGGGGCTGTCTGATGATTGGAGTGGGTCTTTAATTTTGTCTCAGTTTTCTTTGCAGGGTTGTTGTTATTTATCACATTTAGGGGTTTTCTAGAATGAATTAGCTAAATGTCTCATCTTCTTTAGAGATGGAGCTGATGTTTAATTGTTGATCTGTATCCTGCTGGAAAACACAAATGGGTATAAGCATGATGTCATAAAGCATTGTTTTCTGCTGAACACAAACTCTTGGCTAACTCCATTTTAGTAAGTCACTTAGAACTTGAAGCTGCATTACAGCCACAGACCATGACACTTCCACCACTGTGGTTTTAAATAGGAAACCACCCTTTATATTCCTTACAAGGAGTGACTTTTTCCTTCTCATGATTTAACTTTTGCCTGGTCTCTTTCTAGTGGTCACCTCATGAACTCTGACTAGAAGATTGTTTTATTGCTGCCTTATCCTCATTTATGACCTCCTGAATGTATCATTGTTCTCCTATTGGAATCATTTTGGTCTGCTAGCCAATCTTAGAAAGGTGCATCCCTGCTCAAAGTTTACTTCATGTGTAAATAATGGCTCTTGCTGTGCTTATTGAAGTCCTGAAACCTAAAAATTGACTTTTTGAAAGTTAGTTCATTTGCTCTCAGAAACAGGGTCGTGAAAACAGGAACCAAGGTGTTTCTTGCCCGGAGATTTTACAGGAAGCTCTGGTGCTAAACTCCTGTGAAAACCTCACAGGAACCTCTTACTGCACTGTGTCATTTATACCAACCAGTGTTACAAGACCACAGTAATGCAGCAACACACTATGGCATTAATGCTTTAAATGACTGTTTATTCAATTAAAGAACAGGATAACCAATATATTTATTAACGAAGAGCAGGAAGATTTGCTGTTAATATAAGTAATTAATGAGAAAATCACAACCATCAGATCCAGAATGAGTTATGCCATTCAGCCCCTGTTTAATTTTTAAATTACACCCTCAAATAGGAACCTTTTCTGGGCGTTAACCACTCCCATCCATCAAGACTTGCTGAATTCCCATTGGGGTCACGGGGTCGTTGGAGCCTACTCTGCTATTGAAAAAAAAGGTGGAGTACACCCTGGTTAGTTTGACAGTCCATTAAAGGGCAATAAACCACACCCACTGCCACATTGTACAATATAATATTATTTTCTAGACACACAACAATTAATTTCAAGCGGTCACTTCCGTTGAAAAGTCTATGTAAACACACAAAAACTCGTTATTAGAAAAACTTGCTTTTTAGACTTCCCCATTAAAACTACCCCGTTCACGCGTAGCTCTGGAAGTTTCACTGACAGTAATTAGGCTCTATAGGCAAAACATGCGACCATTGAACACACGTTGCAAGTTGAACCAAGTCCAACTTTGACCAGTCACAAACTCAGATTTGGTAGTGATGTATGGATGACGTCCCTCTTACTTTATGGAGGTGCCAACTGTATGATAATAGAACAAAGAGTAGAAATTAATAATTGCTGTTTGTGCCCGGCTGGAATTCTACGACACAAAGTCTTTCAGATATCGGAATAGAGCTGTGAAAGAAAAAGCCTGGAGCAAGATTTGCGAGATTTGCACCACTTTGACATTTCACACCAAGCCTCTTCCAACTGTAGGTGGTAGACATGTGCTAGAAAGCAGTAGAAAAAGAATTAAAAGAAAAAGCCTCTCCCTGCTTGTCCAGTGTGAACACCATGGGCGATAAAGGAACCTGTATTAAGTGCATTCTTGAAGGTGTGTCACATGCTTGGTGTGTCCAAAGCATAAAAATTCAAAAATAAAGGAAATGAAGAGCAAGTATCTCTCGGAGGTCCAGCAGGGCAAGGACTTAATCCAAATGAAAGGTGTGAGCAGCATTCAATGGCCATCACCACTCCATAAAAGTTTTGGGAACTATTTATTATTCAAAAATGCTCTACTGTAAAGACCTAGGAAGCAAAAAATGTTTTAAAAAAAGCAAAAAAACTTGTCAGAAAGGCAGTGGAGGAGCAAATTTTTGTATGTTTGCACATGTTGACGGCTTCAGATCACAGTATATTCCATTGCCAACTTTGTAGCTTTACACTAAAATAAGAAATGTAAAAAAAAATCTAAAATGCAGCCAGTTAGTTAAAGCCAAGATTGGTGAAATATGGGGATTTTATCATATGTGCTCCAACCAGCAAACAAGCAGCAGCATTCTAGGCCAGTTGGAGGTGAAGGTTTGCTGGCCAACTCCAAAATAAAGGGTGTTACAGTACAATATTCCAGACAATGAATTACTATCTCAGTTTTATTGAGACTAAAAATTGTTTCTTCTTCACTTACTGCTTTGAGCAACAAGAGCTGTACTTAACTACTGGACCACTTTTTTGGCAGTTAAATTCAAAATCACTGTGTGTTAGGCAACCCTAAATTTACTCAGATTACCTCCAATATGTCTTCTTTGTCTTTTGGCTTTTGCCCTTAGGGATCATGACACTGGATCATCCATCTCCTTCTAATCCCATCCTCTACATCCTCCTCACTCACACTAAACACCCTCATGTCCTTCCACCGTGTCTGGTACCAGTTCGAGTCCGGTACCGCATATGGTGGGGTGTTGGGTTAGAGTCCCGGTATTGGTGCGCTATATGACACGGTACTGGACCGGTTCGGGTTTGCGGCCTGGAGATTGGGGACAACCAGTACGTCAAAAAATGATGAGTTGAGGACCCCAAAACATCAAAAAGTGACATGGAGGGATCCTTAACCGAACGTCAATATGTGTGACTTGGGAGTGAGAATGTGTTGCATTCACGTACACATTCACACTGCTCCGCTGCCTAATTCTGGCACCAACCTAACCACTCAACACATGGCTGGAATCGAACCTGTGATAGCCTGCAATCAGGAGTGGACTGCACCACAGACGCCCCTTTGACCAAAGGGCAACCCCCTCCTTATCTTCATTAGGACAAAATAGGTGAACAGAATCATTTTTTTCCTTTTGGTCGCTGCCTTTAGGGATTGCGACAGCAAATCATCTGCAACCATCTCATCCTCTCCACTATATATCGCTATATCTCATATACCTCAATGTGTCCAAACCATCTCAATCTGCCTCCCTACATATGTATCCAAAACATGTAGCACGAGTTGTCCCTCTGATGGATTCATTCCTGATCTTATCCATCCTCATCATTCCCAAAGAGAGTTTCAACATCTCCAGCTCTGCCCTCTATCTGTTTCTCTGAGTTTATAAACCAAGAACATGGCTGCTCTCACCAGTCTTTTACGCATTTTCTTTCATTTTTGAATGAAATGTTTTGTCACACTTCAGACCTGAAACCTTCATCCACCCATTCCAACCTGCTTGCAATCCCTCTTTCCCTCACTCTGTTACTCTGGAGTGTTGACCCATGTCATCCCCATGCATGTGTGGCTTTTCTCCAGTCCATCAACTTCCTCCCATGGTCCAAAAGTATATGTCATAGGTGGATTGGTGACTTTAACTTCTTCCTTAGATGTGAATGCGTGTGTGTGTGTGATTCTGTTGCCCTGTGAGGACTGATGACCTGTTCAGAGTGAACCCTCCAGTAAACCCTTACCCCAACTAGGAATAAGCAGATGTAGAAAATGGATGAATGAATTTTACTTTTCCTTGGGATGTTGCACTCAGATGCTGACTTCTGTCTAGTTTTTACTATTCTTTCTTGTATCAAGTAAACATGATTGAAGGATCAAAATCATTTGAGCATACATGTGATAAAAGGGGGTAAAGATTTTTTTTAAATTATCTCCATTCTTCTTTGAGATCACAGACCACATCATGCAAAGGTGGCCTAAAATTCTTTCCTGTAGACCTTTTCTCTGCGTTTTTTATTTTTATTTTTTTTTTTTTTGCCACATGTGGTTTCTGTCTTGGCAAATCTGGACATTTAACAGCTTTGCTGACTACTTTTTTTCTCACACTAAGGTCACTTCTGTCAAACCACTAAAAGGTGTCTTTTTTTGTGGGTGTGAAGCCCACATCACATCTGTGTGTAATACAGTAAAAGGTTTGAGGGATCAAAACTATTAGTAGTCTTTCTGCTTCATTTTTTTACAAAAAAAAAAGATATATTTTTGTTTATTTATTGGTCCTCAAGTTTTTTTTTTTTTGTCTTTATCCATACAGGTTGAAAACAGGAGTTCTTTTTGAACATTTGTATATTAGTACACATTAGTAGGATATATTTTATCAATTTAGAGGAGAAGTTTTGGCATCTTTATGCATATCTTGACTGATATAATACACAGATAGTGAACTCCAGCCTTTGAATGAGATATTTTGAGTTGAAGGTTGAGTATTTAGCGGTTTTGAAAATGTGCTGCGTTGTTTTTCCATTTTCGCTTGTTATGTTACCTGTTTACCGCCATGTAAGGCCCACCAGACAGGTTGTGAGACTGGGGGCCAAATCACAGTGCTTCTGTGGTTTGCTTCTTTCCTCCCACAGAAACATGCTGGGTTGTTGAGTGATTATATATAAACTGTATGGAGATCACAACTGTTCGTGGTGATGATGTGGATTTATGACCTGACCTGCTCTGCTGTGACCCTGAATAGAATGAGGATTGTTGGCTGTATGGATGGTTTAATATCGAGATGTCTAATCATACTGCAGACTGATCAAACCTCTCAAGCCTGGCACCGGCTTGAATGTTTGAAAACTAAATCTGTGCATCAATATTTTATCCACAAAGGAAATACAGGGGGCGTCTAGCCCTCATCCACAGTCTCCTTTACAGGAAATTCACACTGACACTTCTCTGAGTTTTATTCAGAATGATTCAGCGCCATCAAAGCTAAACGTGTGGCTTGATGATAAAATGTGGAACATAAATGTGCTTCTGTTTATTTTCTTCATGTTTAAGGTTACAGTGGGTTTGGCGTCTGCTCTCAGCTTTCATCAGACAAGAAATTAGAGACATGTAAATATGAATGTTTGCAAGAATAAAATCACAATATGAATGAATGAGATCTGAGACTTTAGGGGAGTGAGCATTTAAACTTGACCTACATTTAGTCCATATATTCCAATTTATATAAATTGACAAATTACAAATACTGCAAAAAAAAGCATGTTAATCAAGTTAAGGTTGTATTTGTTCACGTATGTTTTAAGAAGTGGAGATAAAGGGAATTAAAGCATTGAGTGGTGTTGAATGGCCCACACATATTGCACCTATCACCCTAGCCACCTTTTGACTCACCCTTACTGGCTGAGCGGCTGCTACACGCCCCTTACTCCCCCCTTCTACCCGTGATCAGAGTTACATGTGACAAATTCATGAAAAATACACTTTTTTTCTTTTGGTTTAAACTCCATAGCAACAATTTTATTTTTTGGTCACCTAGGGATAGGTCTGTAATTTTTAGAAGAATCTGCTAAAGTAAGCTTTTAGATTTCCTTTGCAACAGAGAATTTTTGTTGACTGACTGTGGGCATGTTCATATCTTATGTTTTATCTTCAAATTCAGCTTGAACCAGGAATATATGCATTCAATTTTCACAATATTCCGGTAAAGAATTGTGCAAGCTTGCGATGCCACAGTCAAAATATACAACCTTTAATTCCAACATTTTTTCCCAAGTAGCTTTCCAAGGATGCTCGAAGAGTTAGGATCAAACCCCTAGGACATGGGTGTCAAACTCAAGTCCTCGACGGCCGACGTCCTGCTGGTTTTCAAGAAACCCTGCCTTATCTGCTGCTGATTACCTGGATCAGGTGTGTTTAGCCAATAAGAAAATTCTATGGCAGCTTGGTTGGAAAACATGTCGGACATCGGCCCTGCAGGCCTGGAGTTCGACAGCTGTGCCTATAGGAGGTGTTTAAATTGTTGGCAAGCCTAAAGATGAGATTTTTGTAAAATTCAAGATGGCAGTCTTTTCCTGAGGCCAAAAATTAACAAAACTTTGGTTGTGGTTGTAGACTTAAACTGGAGTATGAACATTTTGTGAAGATCGCCAGATCTTTTTCCCATATTGTGGGAAAAATTGCAAAATTTCACATTGGCTTGGCTCCAACATGTGCCCTTGGCTCAAACTGGAGGTTCTGAGTCCATCCCATAATAATTTCAAAACTTTCTGGATATCCCCCGTGTATTGGTTTCACTGGGGGTTTTTTGAGCCCCCAAAAAGATTTTTGCCCCATTATTTTTTCCCATTTTTAAATGATTTATTCTGTGGTGATGACATTTTTTTTTTTTTTGTAGGTATGGGATGTCACTAAAAATTCATTTACCCTGGATAGGTGCATGCAAACTTTGGTGCATTTTTGAGGATAAGATTTGGGATCAAATTCAGTTTTAGGCAAAATGAAAAAAAAGCTTTGTTTTGTTATATTCTTTGACATATTTTCTGCAGAGTGGCAGGGGATCATCAGAAATTGCACTTATTCCCCATCATCCTTATGTTTACACTCTCTTCCACAACCCCAAGATAACAGCGGTGGAACAAAAATGGCAACAGTTTTAAGTCAGATACCTGCTCCGACAAGGAAAATTAAGACGGTAATGGATCTATTTTTCTCTGCAAGTGGATGCATCAGAATTTAGCTTGTGGCTCACTGATTAGTTTGTCTAACAACTACAAGCTTTTTAAAAACATTTTTGTCTGCTCCCAATTCACCATGATTTTAATTTAAAAAAAAAACATCAGATTTAATCCTAATTTTCTTAATATATGTCCTCCACCATGAGAAAAATGCTGCAGGAACATGTTAAAAACACAATTTTCATTGGAGTGGGTCTTTGAGGGCATTTTCAGATGCAACACAAAATAAATGTACTAAAGCCTAACTATTTCCTTGTTTAAGTTTCATTTTTTAATTACTTTTAGCTTCAACAACATTTAAAAAGTTTGACTTTAACCAACTGTATTTCTATTTGTGGAAGATCCACTTGGAAAAAATGATGATTCCAGTGGGACTGGATGGTGCAGATAAAATGCATTCCTGCTTGAATTAAGTTAGAATACTTCAAACCCAAAGATGTTCAAAAACATGATCACTGCGCTGCGTGTTTGAAGGTGAGGAGGGGGTGACAGCTCAGAAGTGTGCAGTGGAAGAACGACATGTCTGCCTGGAGCCCACCGAGCACCATGTCTGTCTGTGCTTCACCTGTAGGTCTTCACCCGGCGCTAGGACCCAGGGTGCGCGATTCTCATCTCCAGCTGCTGCAGACCGAAAACTGGCAATAAGGGAAGATCGCGAGGACGAGCAGAAATTGCTCTCTGAATTCATTCTACTTCCAAAACGCACCGGCCGCCCCTCCGAAGAGCCCCCTGCGTGCACGTCGAAAGCTTGTTGCGCCGCGTGCAGGCTTTCCTGTCGACAGCTCGGAGCGCAAGGTAAGACGCTGCATGCGATTACTAATAACAAAGGCGTTACGGGCGAGCTGGGGGCATTAAAGGGGGCATTGCACAACGCTATTGAGGGCAAGTAAAAGTCTGCCAAACTTTGACCTGGATGTTTGCTTATTCCTGTAGTTGGAGTCTTGCGGGAGCCGCGCTAGTTGCGCGGATGTTTCGCTGGTATCCCGCGGCGTCGGGCTTTATAGGATCGTGTCACATGCAAGGCAAGTTGAGTGTCGAGATGACATCCACGAAACTGGTGTCTGTGGGTGAGAGCCGCTATTCCGATCACTGACACCCCCTCAGCCCAGGAAGTGTTTGAATTTGACAGAGAAATGTCCGCGTCCGCCCGGAGGAACGCTCCTCTCTGCGTGTGTGTCGTCCTCCCCGCAATTACCGTGGAGTAATCCATTACTTCTGCCGCGACGGAGGGATACTGCGCTCGGTTAGGAGCCAGACTTCACCCCCGCCGCCACCACCCCCCCTCCTCGACGTTATTGACCAGGTGAAGCACGAACTTAGACGGGACATCCTCGTCGCTGCAAAGCATGGCGGCCTAAATAGGGTCGATAATCTCCAAAATGAGTCACAGTTAAATGACCATGTGTGCCCACTTTGAAGACGATACGGTCCAAACAAGACAGGCCTTTCAGTGGGGGCAGCGTGCCTTCATCGTGCGCAGGAGAGCTCGACGGATTGGAGATAACATGGAAGTTGGAGGAAGCCGCTTCCAGCGTGGAGTCCGTGAACCCGGCCACGGCGGGCGGCCACTGCCGGGATAGCGGCTGCGCGGACGCGGAGGTCTCCGGGTTACCCCGGCTTTCTAACAATGCGATGTGTCAGCTGCCGACTTTGTGAACACTCCGCCGCCTTCCTCTTTTCACCGATCGGATCGTTATTGTTTCCCAGTTTCACGTGCGGCCATCTATCAAGGATTTGACCGCTCGCGCGCAGCCATTACTGAGCGAAGGGCACGTTTGGAGGCTCTCGCGCCGATCCACCCCCACCTACCCACCCACCCCACGCATACACACACAGCCAAGCGGCCAAGTTGTGCTCGCCGCGCCGATGGACCGGCTGGCTGTCCTGCCTCGCTCCGTGCGTGGCAGCACAACAACAACTCTTCACCGTGTCAGCCCGGCGGTGCGCGCGCCCCTCTCCCCACCAAAGTGTTGACAAAAAGTGGAGGAGAAGGAGAGGGTCCCCGTGTAAACAGCAGGCCTGTTCTGCTGCCGGGATTCAGGTAAGACAAGTGGCCTAATTACAGCCCGGGAACCTGTGCTGCGTAACAGCGGTGCCACGGTGTGATTATGGAGAGCTAATATCCCCCCCGACTGCTCCACAGCAAGAATCAAGCTGCTTTTCAACTTTCTGATGCAGATGTGGTTGAATAGTCTCTATCTGCTCTGACCCCGATAGAGTAGCAACTTTTTAACATAAGAGATTGGGAGGTTTCCTTATTTTCCAAGTGTTTTTTCGTCATAATTCGGAGCTTTAAGCATGTTTTTATTATAAGATGAAGGTTCTGATTTTTGATGTGACAGAAAATTCAAAGTTAAAAATCCTTGTACTGTTATTTAGGCCCATATTTAGCCAGGACATAAGTTGCTGAGAGTTTGGGGGGGCATATCTCCTTCAACCCCCTAAAATGTTATCATGCTATCATTATCTATTTTTTTTCTTTTAATCTATTTGATATGTTCTAAAAGTTTCATTTTGAATGCTCGACCCCATCTCTACATTTGGCTTGGGACAGGCACAAGCAGGACACCTGTTTGTACTCTGTTGAGGCTGCATTTACCTTTTTTGACCCCCTTTTATGCTTTCATATCTGTTTGTTCCCATCCATCCTTGATTTTTTTGTGCTTTTCATCAAGCTTGGGAGGGCAGTCCCCATTGCCCCCCAAATGCCTGTATCTGACCTTGTAAATTGGCCTCTAATATTCCCTAAAACCACCTTCCTGTTGCATGTTTTTATTTCTGCTTGAGTTCAGTTAAACCTGACCTGATGGCAACAGGAAATGTGATTTTGACACACAGTAATGCAGTGGTGCTGACAGGAAAATGGTGTTCTACAGATGGAATGACACCGTCTTCGTTCCTTGCATGCATCTGTTTATTATTTTTGCTTAATGTCATGGATTGCCCTAAATCCACCAGTCGATGGATCCATTCTGATTCCCTGACTGTATGGATTCAAGGATCAGAAAGGGACCAAATGGTTTATTATGAGATTTTTGAGAACAAAAACAGGAGGAAGGAGACAAAATACATTCTCCATTAGTGTTCTCTAGAGAACTGTTATTGATAATCAATAAGACAAGTTATTTTTATTATTTTTTTAATGGTTGCTTTCTGCTCTTTCACTTAAATTGTTATTTTTTTAACCAAACTAATCACTGGAAAAATGTTTTTTTTTGTTTTTACCAGCTGGATTGTTTAAAAAAGAGCATATTCTGGCTATTAATATTGTGCTGAAGGAGAAAGTTTGGTGGATTGAAGTGAAAGAACTTGTCACCTCTCCACCAAAATGTGTTTTCTTCTTTTTGTCCGAGTGCAGCTGATGGAGGTCAGTGTTTGAAGCTCTAAACATCATCACAAGAGACGCTAAAAAATCATTCTCTAAGAAATTGCTGAAAATACTCTTATTTTCTGAAGCTATTCCATCAGAACTATCAATAACAGACTTAAATGTTGATTTATTTTTGTTTTACTCTAATGTTCACCTGTTATTTGACCTAAATGACATTTAATTCCTCAAAACTCCTGCTAGAAACCAGAGGAATAAGTGGAGTTTATGACTTCCTTTTGCACCGATAAGCCCATTTTCAGTTTAGCGCACCGTTACACTCGCGATCCCCCATTCCCCCTTGAGCGGCTGGAGCCCCGCGTTGCATGCCGGTACCTGTAGTCCGCTTTCCTCCCAGCCTCTCCAACGTCTGACGCTGGGCGTGGATCGCCGTGCACTACATCTCCCATGCTGTCCCCTGCTGCCCCTCTCCTACCAGA
>NC_050521.1:9730655-9751753 GCF_002922805.2 Oryzias melastigma | reverse complement strand
TGAGCAGCAGCCGCGGACGGCTGAAAGGCTGGACCCGGCCGCGCGGCACTCGTGCCTGCTTCGTCGGTCACTTCCCATCTGGACCCGCGGGTTAGTAACAGTTTGTGTCATTGGACATCTTTTTCGGAGCGATTCAGTGTTTTTACACAGAGTGAGAGGAGGCGGCGGTGGGAGGGGGGGTCGCTGAATGCCTTTCACTACCGGAGTGGCTCAGTCACTCCACCACAGGGCCGATAAGAGGGGCTCGAGCGCCGCAGATAAACGGCAGTTGCCGCCTCGTGCGTGTGAAGCACCGGCAGCGGGCGCGAGGGCTCCGCTGGGGTCCGTTCGGCGGCGGCGGGCAGCGGAGTTGCCTCCTTTTCTTTCCGGGGCGCAAACCTGTTAACAAGTTGTCAACCACATTTGGTCCTCCACTTTATCCCCTTTTTAAACAAGTCCTTTTCTGTATTTTTACATTTTAATGAATTATCACTGCTTTGTTTTTAATCAGGCATTGGGGTGAAATGCACCTTTGTTGTTTGACAGAACCCCGCGGTGGTCAGGAGTTTAGTTTGTTGTCTGGCGTGTTATTGATGCTGAGTTTTCGGAGACACATGCAGCCTCGCGGGAGGGAGGTGCTGCTGGTGTCCTGTCACTTCTTCTCCCTTCATATGGGATGGACCCATCACCTCATCGTGCACGCCGGGAGGGCTCGCGACCCGGTGCTCCCCAGAGTTTCATACATGGCCCCCCCGCGTTGTGTTTTCCCCACATGTGACGGGATCAACGCGCCTTTTGTGGCACGTTGGGTGGAAGTGCAGCGCAGGTTGTTTTTTCCTTCCTCCACCTCCATCAAAGGTCTTTCCAGGGCGCGTGTTGCGATCGCGGACCACTGCGCGCGCGCTCGGTGGCCTACATCCGAGCGGACCAATTCAGATGTTGCGATCGGAGCACAAAGACAAAGTAGCTGCAAGCAACTGTTGTGCGGTAATGTATGCGGACCCTCCTTTCACGGAGCGGCTGCTGCATCGCCGGATCTCCCCTCCAACCACCCCCCATCCCCCTGTGCTCGCAGATTACAGCGCAGATCGCTGTGTCAGTCATTATGTGCATCCCATTGGTTATGTCTCACTGACTTAAAGGTGAAACATCTCTGCTCCTTTCTTCTCCTTTTGTCCTCACATGTGTCTGCAGTCTCTTTTGTAGTCATCTCATTTACTTGCAGAAGCTCTCCTCACCTCCACATAAGACTGTTCTTCTAAGTATCTCAGGTCTTTGTGGTTTTGGCTGAATGTCAGATAAGACTGATGAACATCATTGACCCACAATTTACAAATAATTCTCCATCAGCAATGAGCACAACTTTTACTAATCTCCATTCAGTGACCGATGTGAGGACTCAATCAACTGTTTTTACATTTGAGCTATCTGAGGGAATTGCCTCATGGATGGATTACTAAAGGAGCGTGCAGAGATGCCTTGAGGTCCAAAGGGACAGGGCCACCTTAGCTAAAGCTTGTTTGAAGTGACTGATAAGAATGTTTCTCACAGAGAAACAGGCTCCGCAAGTCAGGAAATGTTGCTCTTGGTATATTTTTATTTGTCGTTGGGTTTTACTGACACAAACCTGACTTTCTGTGTTGCTCTTTTAATGGTTAGTGATGCACAGTTGCAGGGATTATTTTTTACTTTTGTTGTTGTTGAAGAAGGGAAGTTTTGCTCTGTGATCCAACCTGTTTTCCGCTCAGGCTGAGGATGCTTTGAGCTCAACAAGTGGCTTTTTTATTCATCTTAAAGCCAGAATGGACAGTATGTGAAATGACTTTGTTAGGACAATTAAGCTCCACAATACATTTCTGAGAATTTCTTTAAGTGATCTTGAATCAGGAGAGGACAAAAAAAGTCATTTGAAAAAGCTTGTAGTTGTGATGTTGAACCTATAGTCAGTTCCTATCTGCTCCTGTCTGATGCATCCACTTGTAGATAATCTTCGTTTTCCTCGATCGAGCTGGCAATAGCTATGATATTGCTCTCCATTGCACCAGTGATGTTTTGCTGGTGCTGTGAAGGGCTGTAAGCTAGCGGGAGAAAGTGTAAACAGATGGGTGACTGGACGTGAGGACGGGCTTACTCTGCGCCAACTGTACCAACTCAGAGGTGAATTTCTAATGAAACACTGCTGCTCTGCAGAAACTATATCCTAGAAAACAACACAGGTTTTCTGATTTGGGTTAAAAACAACATAATTATAATTAACATAGACATCTGGAAATGCTTTTAAAAGAAATCAAAAGATGATCGGAGTGGGTCTCTAACTACATGTTGCTTTTGAATACAAGGACCTGCTGCTGTAGTTCAGTCATCACAGACTTTTTTTCTGATGGAAATTTCCTTTTTTAAATTTGCAGATGTTTGATGCAGATTTTTGTTATCTTAAAAATCTAACAGAAAACAACTAAGAAAAGTTTTATGATTAAATATTAGAAGGAATTTGGACATTTTTGCTCCAAAATATGGTTTTAAAAAAAGGTGTTCTTACTCAAATTTGTGGTAAGATTTGAGTTTTTGCTAAGCTGTCACCGCCCAGCATGCAGGTCCATTTGGGTATGTTGCAAGTTTTCTTCAGGTTTGTTCGCTGTCCAGTATATGCACATCAGGTCAGTTGTCAATCCTTAGCTGGCTGCTGAAGTAAGTGTGCAAAATTGTCTTATTTTGGTGTCTTTTTTTGATTTTTGTGGAGCTATACCAAGCTTGGGTGTAATTTGCTTCATGCTCAATGATGTGCTGTTTACTGTCCAGTCTCTCCATGACTTTGAACGAGATGAATCACTTAAAGACTCACTCAAATCATCTTTCGATCTTTTGTGGTCTTTTATTTACGATTATGTCATTTTAAGCCAAAATACAAAAACTTTAGTCTTTTTCTTAGACATAGTTCCTGCAGACGGTCAGGGATTCATTAGAAATTTGCCTCTGAGTTGTGGGAAAGAGTAGGCCCTACCCCACTTCCCGTTGATCATCTGTTTAAATGTTCTCCCCTAGCTTACAGAACCTCACAATACATCTTCACATTATCAGTGTAGTAAAAAACGACCAGCAATATTAGAGCTATCCAGCCATGCAGTTTGGATCCAGATGTCAGCTCAGACGAGGAAAAAAAAGATTTATGTGGATCTATTTGTATACAAACGGATCATCGGAATGGAGTGGAGCAGGACAGCTTAGCTTATTTTTTACACAAACAAGCTTTTTTTAAACAGATTTTTTTCCCTGCTCCTGATTCACAACAATTTGTTATAAACATACCCAGAAAAGCAATTTTCAGATGATTTTTCTTAATATATGTCCTCCATCAACAGACAAATGCCACAAGAACATTTTAAAAACACAATTTCATTGTGGTGGGTCTTTAAGAAGAAACTAATTTAAAAATGAAGTGATATCACTTCAAATGAACTTGTTTTGATTCTGCTTTTTTTCTTTTAAAATAAACCAAAGCTTTTTATTTCTTGTCTGATCATCATGACATTGAAATTGGGACACATAAAATCTGGTCATGAGCTGAAAAAATGTTGATACACATTTATTTTGCCAGACTTGTGTGCAATGTGATTATTAAAGGACAGAGTCCAAATACCTGTATCTAATGAAATGAGTTTAATGAAACGACATGTCTCTTTCTGGTGATCATAAAAAACCAAACGGAGAAGACTTGGTGGGTAAAGAGAAACAGCTCCAATTGATGGTATAAAATGGTGGGAATATGTCTCCTTTGTGCAACACTTATTGTGAGACACACCCTGTGATTCTTAAGCTAAATGGGTGCGTTTGTTAGGGTTATATGTGCCCAGTTGGCATCAGGAATAGTTAAGCGCAGTTTAACTGTTAAGTGTTTGCCATCATCCTGGAGAGCATGCTGCTGCTGCAGCTGCTGCTGCACACAGCCATGCAGCCAGCAGAACACACAGGTGTCAAAAACAAAAGAGACGAGATCATTCACCTCCTTAAAAAGCAATTTTTCATGATTAACCAATTAGACTTAAAGGCCGTTGAAAGATGTAGCCTTACTCTAATGATTCAAGATTAAAAGATTCCTCCCAAATGGATTCATACTTATTTAACTTTATGTTTTACCAACAACCTCTGGCTGTTCACAGACTCTTAATCATCTTACCACCACAGATCTTGATTTTTATAGTTATATATTTTTTCTTTTTAAGCAAGTATTGCTGTTATTTTTTCATGGTAAGAATTGTTAGTTTCAAAATAAAGGTTTTCTTTTATGTTGAAATCAGGATTTACATGAAAACATTTTGGGAAAAAATATATATTTTATTGAATTGTGTCCAATGACCAAGTTGTGAATCTAAATTAAATTGATTCAATATTTCTGCAGTAGTACTAACCCCCCAAAGATGAAGAGAATTACTTGTTTGAATCAGGAGTTAATTAGTTTACCTGGTTATACAGTAGTAGTAATAAATACAGGTGGAGGTTTGGCTCCGTCTTGCTAAAACAAGGCTTTCTCCATGGTATGCCGTTACACCATTTGCATATGTCATAAATCTTGACTATTGCTTTTACAAATGTCCACGACACCTAACCTGTAAATACCCATGACAAATTCATGTCTTACAAGTCCACCTGCGCAGACGGGTCAAGGCTGTGGCGATGCATACTCACTTTCAGGTCAGCGGCACAGAAGCGTGACACACATGGATCCTTCTGATCTCCATTGTTGAGTTCTGGAAAACATTAGAAAGGATTTTGTTTGTTTCCTGAAATGAAAAGTTGATCCAGGCATCGTGTTGCATACATACTCCGTGTGGACAGTCACAAGTTTGAGTCCAGTCGGTTTGTCCTGTAGAGACCCGCTGGACCCTAACGGATAAATGCATTTACATCACAGATGCATTTTTTGCTCAGCATAAACCAACAGAGGCTCTAATGTCCCATGCTGCATGGGGATCTCTGTCTCCTTTTTCTCATTTTCAAATATTTTTTTTTTTGGGTGTCTGGACATTTCAACATTTTCTGTAGTCTATTTAAGTTCAGATGAGCTCAAATCCAGAGAAAGCTGAAGTTTCTAGATCCTGTCTATACATATACATTTTCAATAGCCAGTTTTTAAATTGTTATTTTTTCTCAAGACTATATTTTACAGTTATTTAAAGGACTTAAATTATTTACAAGCCCTACTGTTTTTAATAATCAAATCAAGATCTTCACTCAGCTCTGATGAAATCCTGGTGCTGGTTGGGAGTAGGGCTGTACAATACGAGGGAAACCTGCGATTTTAGTGATCAATATTGTGATGACAATATGACTTGTATACAAAACAAAAAAAACATTTCAATTTTACTGCAGCGGTTTTATTTATATAAAGTCAACATGACTTTATTTATACTCCAGATGAGCCATGTCTGCAAAAGAGGCGGGCATCTAACATAAAAGGGCTCCATTCGACTGGTCAATGACATGATGTGGTCTATCTGATTGTTTAAATGCATAAAGGGCTGTATTTGATTTGTTAAATACCTCAAGCTGCCATGAGATTGTGTGTAAACATTTAAGACAACAATCTATGGCAATTTATACCGTCTTTCGCGATATGTTTACGGTACCACATTGGCTGATATCGTGATACCAATAAATTTGCAGTTTATTATGCTTGTTGGAAGTCACATTTTAAGTTCAAGATGGAACTAAATCTGAGATGAAAAGTTAAGTGAGGCTTTGATAAAGATGAATTGTAACATTGAGAAGCTAAAGTGATCAATCTTTTACTTTCTGGCGAGAAAGGAAAAATAAAACGGTAGTCTTTTGCACATCAGAAATTGATTTTCATTTTTACATTTTATTGTGAACTATCATTTCTATGTGGAAGTTTTAGGTCTCAATTGTATCATACAAAATGAAAATACTTTTAGATTCAATAAAAGTGTCTCAAAATAGTTTAAGCAAAGGAGGGGATCTAGTTAGTTTAATGGTTTACAGGCCTCACCTCTTGTTTGATGTAAATTCCCACCATTCTGTAGTTTATTTGAAAATACAAAATCCATATTTGTGATGTTGCAGTCTAAAGGATGTGCTAGTTTCTGTCTCAGCCTTTACTGATGTCTTGTTGCACACATTTCTCTTTTAGTTCTTATCATCTCCAAGGTTTTTGACATTTTGGATATTGTTTTGCACTGTTTAGAATATATATGACCCACAACAATACACACCGACACTGATTAATATCCCAAGTGAAAACAATACGTTAATTTTAGTTTGGTTGACTCAATGATTAGATATTCAGGAACTCCAAACAGATTTGATTTAAATGTTTTTGAACTTATTTTCTCACATTAGTAACTGTTAAAATACTTCTTGTTTTTTACACATGGCCTTTTTTTGCATATCTTCTCTATTTGTATCTATTATGCTTCAAACACCTATATATATTTTAATTTGAAAGAGTACCTGTAATTGTTTAAAAGAAGGGCAGTGAAAGGGTAAACAGTTTCAGATGATGGGATACCAGCAGTTCAAAGTCATAAGTTATGACGGAAACCAGAACAAATTGAGTAGATTTTAATAAACATATCTTATGTCATTGACATGATCTTAAAGGGGCCATACCGTGATTTTCTTAAGCCTTTTAGAGGGAACTATATCCATATATATTATCATATATTACCTTTGGAACACTTAAAAACAAATTATTTAAGAAATATTAGTTATTTTTTGTAAGTTTTTTTCCTACCTGGAAGTAAAACGACTTGAATCCTGAAGCTCCGCCTGCCGCTGGGTGTGACTGCTGCCCATTTCATGATGTCATCCTAGAGTCTGTGGCAGCGTGTCTGCATTTCTCCCACGAAAAGAATCCAATCTTCTTCAAAGATGGATGCACATACCAAATATCTGCCTTTAGTGGGCCCGGCCATTGCTACACTGGTTCACAACACAGAAATACTCGTGGCTTCTGCATGACTGTGCCCAAAGGGGGCGGGGGGTCTTAAAGAGCCCCCTTGATCTAAGGTAATGAACATCTGTTCGAGCTGGAATTTATTGAAGACATGACACAACTGGAAGATATACGGTGTTCTGCATCGAAAATTAAAGTTTTTGCTGATCGCCACTAGTTCTGTGGAGAAATTGAGTGTTAGTGTTAGACTGGGGACGGCACTGGCAGAGCAGACTCTTCCTGTAAGGAGTGTTTCACATCGTTCTTACGTCAGCGCGATTCCACCTGCTCCTTTTCATAGGTATAGGTGGAGCTGATGCAGACAGTGCAGGTTTTTAGAGCTTCTTAAATGCATGAACGGATCAAAAGACCGCTTTGGGGTTCTTTACAGTGAGAAATGAACAGTATAATGCACTTAAAACCTCTAAAAGTAGAATTTTCATGGTATGCCCCCTTACAACTCCAGACTCTCCCGCTCCTGGCTCATGTTTCCCTCCCACTAACAACTTGTATTTGTTTAAATTTCTCTTTTCATTTCTTTTCTACTCATTTTTTTCTGGAATTAGCTGTCTTTAACTCATACAATGTGGTTTTAAGGTCATTCCTGTCAGGTTACATTTCTCCATCCATCCAGTATGTTTTTAAAGGTGGCCCCATTGGAATGATTAGGACATCAAAGACCTTTTTGGTAGTTCAATGATTTTGAGTTTAAAGACAGCTTCCATGGATATTTGTTTTTTTTTGTGTGTGTGTTTGTTTGTTTTTAACATTTTCTTGTAGCATCTTGTCTGACATGTATATATATAAAAAAAATATATAAACGTAAAGCATTTCTAATTATTGCAGACAAACAGATCCATGTTTGGCCTCATTTTCCTCATCTGAGGTGGCATCTGACTGAAAACTGTACAGCTTGATAGCTCCAGTATTGCTTGTCATTTTTGTTGGACCACTAGTGTTACGTTGGGGTTGTGAGGAGCCTGTAAGCTAGAGGGAACAAGTGTATTTGTATGGGCTTACTCCACGCCAAAGGTCTTGCCCACAATTTAGAGGTGAATTTCTTATAAACTACCATACTCTGCACAAACTATGTCCCTGAAAACGACACAGCTCTTTTTTTTAAACCGGGATAATCATGATTAAAAGACCACTGGAGGCACTTTTAAAACTGATCAAAAGATCATCAAAACTGCATTAACTCAAATTTAAGCATGTCTGCATTTTTTAAAGTTGGAAACATTTTCTGTTGCGTTAGTCCTCAGACTTTGTTGTGCTGCAAGAAATCACAATAGTGGAGGTTAAAACGTTCTGCTGTCATTTCACTCACAGGCTGAATGAGGACATTATTCCACACTGTGCATCCTGAAGGGACTGCTTGAGCGCACAATGCTCACTTGATGCACAATTCATTGTAAAGTCAACAGCATGCTTTATTTTAAAGTGTGCAAGATCATCTCAGTCTGAAAAATCTTAAACTGCATCAAAGAGTTCAACAAGTTTTTGACTCTTATTTTTGTACAGTTTAGTTATCTTTAATCCACAGATTTTCCAGTTGTTGGCCTGTTTAATGTCATAAAAGTGATAATTTACTTTTGAAGCTGTTTCTTAGAAGTAACATGGATGTTGGTAATGTTTCAAGGCACCGCCATGTTTGGAGAAGTTGGAATCTTTATATGAGCTCCAACTTGTATCCACAGTCATATATAATGATGGCAAGTTGATACCCAATAGGGCCACTATCTCAATCATGGGTCAACTATATGTCTAAAAGTCTATGCTCATCTTTAAGCGATGCAACAGGAACATATTTTTCCAAATACAGCAGCAAAATCTTCACCAAAGTGAGTGAAGCAGAAAGAGTGAAGGCGTTTCTAAAGGCCAGTCAGAGTCCAAACTGTACATAGACTGAAATGCTGTGTTGAGGCATTTAAAAGCAAAGACATTTTCTTACAAACTTTAAAGAATTGAAGAGAAATTGATGAAAAAATGTGACAAGCTCATTTCAAAGAGAACTCGTAAAGGCTAATTGGAGTGTATGTCCTCAGTTTTATCATAAGTTGCAGTTTAGATTTTGTGCAACAAACGCATGTTGTAGTTTATCCTGGTTTGTGTTCAGGCTATATTTAAAACACACATTGACTGTATCTGAAAACTGGACAGGATGACCCCTCCCCCTTTTTAATCCAAATAGGTACCAAGACCCAAAATCCCATAGACTTCTATAGAGAAATCAAGAGCTATTTTTTCAATCATTCTATCTGTCAGAATAGCTATTCTTGCTCTGGTACATTTTTTTGAATTTCAGCATCTTCTTGCTAATCCCAATTTATTTTTTATGAATTTTTTTTGTAGTGCTATGGAGCTAAATTAGGCGCCAATATTATTTGAGGCCCAAATAAAACAAATAGAAAAAATATTGGTGTTTGGTCAAAAATATGTAAAATGTGCAAAACGTTTTGTTTTCTAAAATAAAGTTAATCATTTTCAGCTTCAAATTTTATTTTTTTTAGGTTTCAAAACTCAAAATTTCAATATCAAAACGTTTTTTTTTATTTTCAAAAGTTTTTATCTGTCTTTCGTGTGCCCTGCCCAAATGAGCCACAACGGGGCCAATAGTTTTGAAACTGAAAATTTTCAATTCGAAAACGAAAAAAGGTTTGATAAAATACCAAAAAAAAGTTTTGAAATTGAAACTTTAAGTTTTGAAACCTAAAAAACAGAAAATTTGAAGTAATTACATTTATTTCAGAATAGCAAAAAGTTTCTGACATTTTACTTTTTTTTTGGCCAAACACCAATAATCTTTTCAATTTGTTTTATTTGGGTTTCCAATAATATTGGCCTCAATTTAGCTCCATATAGTGCAAATTAGTCAAGTTACAAACTGACCAATCAGATGACTCAATATGACACTGGTTAAACATAAACTGTTTGAAACGTTTGATTGATAGATTCTCCTGAGCCCGCTTTAAGTGGTAGGAGTGTGGACTTAAATTAAGCTCAGTCCTCATTGGTGAGACTAGTTGCCATAGAAATAATGACTCAGACTAACTTGGACCAATCACTGCTTACTGACCACATCCCGCTCCAACATGTCAATGTCCTTATTGCTAAAAATTGACGACTGAATTGACTTAATTTGGTCGGAGCTGGAGTAACATTGCACTCAGTCCAGTTCTTTTATACAGTCAATGGATGAAACCATAGAAATACAGTAAAAGATTTTGTATTTTCACAACTGTATCTCCATTTTAAGCCGTTTTTTTAAATACAAGGTGGTTAAGGTATAATATGTCAGGCATAAAAAAGTTAAAAATGATTGAACAGAAACAGCAGAAACTCATTTTATGTATTTATCTTTTGTGTGTTCTGCAGCATATGACAGCATTTCATAGAGGACCGTTGTGACTGGCTCAGCCTCCACCTGAGGCATGTTGTGTTGAAGCAACACCTATGCAGGTAATTGTATCTTTATTTGTGTATTTTTGTTTGGATTTCTTTAGAAGTTAGGTTATTTTGGTTGGTGTATTCTGATGTTTATGCAATGAATTACAGAAGTGATCTTTTTATTTGGTTAATTTTAGTTTTTAAGAGCATTTTATCTAATGGAAAGCAATGCTTAAACTACACCTACTATAAGCACATTACAGTAAACCGTATTGTCTGTTTAATGTATTCCAAATACCAGGAATAATTAAAAATGAGTTATGTAGGTGAGCCTTCTGTCCTCTTCAACAATTAACACCAACCTCATGAACTTCTCTGATTACTCAGGTGGATTCTTCACTAATGAATGTAGGGGATGGAGGCACGGTGAGCAGAGAGATCAGTGCTCCACATAAAGCATCCACTAGTATGGTGGGAAATCCCCCCCAGACGCTACCCGCTGAATTTAGAAGAGATGTTAACCTCAGTCAGCAAAAAAAGACGACTCCAACAAAGGACTGTAAGACTGTAAAAGCCTGCTTGGACACCAGGAACTGCAACCTCAGCCCTGAACTCTCTCCTCCCCAACAGACTAATAATGCACCAATGTCCAGCTCGGTCCTCACTAGTTCAGAGAAGAGAACAGATAAAAGAACAGAGGCCCCTAAAGGCAGAGCTGACGGTCCCGGGGTCTTCCCCAATTCTCAGTGGGCAAGCAGTGTAAAAGCCAGCCGGGAAGACTCTCTTAACCCTTATCTCAGCAATGTGACATCCAGTAAAAAGTCACAACAGCAAACACAGTCTCTGCAAAGTTCTCCAGCTGGATTTCAGTGCTCAGCCATGTTTAAACCAGCTCAGCCTGTTGCCTTCCTGCCCTCCACTAATTTCTCCTCCCCTCTTTGTAAAATTACGCTTCCACCAGCATTAGGACAAATAGCAGCTCTAAGAGACGCCACGACGAGTCAGTTTCAGAAGGAAGTCCAGCCTCAAAGCTCTAGCGTTGGAGGAGCGGCGCTCATGAGAACCTATCCCTTTTCGTTGTCGGTGGGCCGAACGGCAGAACAAAAAACAGCCGGATCATCCTTAAAGCTCAAATCTAACCACTCGACTAGCAAAAACGCCAAAACTCATGGAGAAGCTAAGTCTTTAGCCTCAGCAGTAGCATCCCCAGCCATTGCGCTGCCCCTACAGCATCCATCGCTAGCCTCAACAGTCTCTACCCACTTCACTTTGTCTCCCACTGCTGCCATTTGCTGCAGTTCTGCTCTGGCTAACATCACCTCTCAAAGCAGACTCCTGAACCAAGTAGAGAAAGGCAACGGCATAGAAAAAACTCCCATGGGCTCTCTGAACGCAGCGCCACCTTGTGCTGCGGAAGACCACACAGCTTGCTCAACCGAACTAAGAGATGTTCCTCTCGATCTGTCAGCTAAATCAAAACGTCCAAAATGCATCACCGACCTCCCCGTTTCTGTGACGGAGCCTCGGAATAATGAGCCTAACCAGAGAGATTTTCTGAATGTAAACAGGACTCATTCCACTGCGTACAGCTCAGCTGGGCAGTACCCCATCTTACCAAATACCCACAGAAACGGAGCCCACCAAAAGCAATTAAATAGGACTCAGAATCACCAGGTCTCAGAATCTAAATCGACTTGGGATAAGGGATCTTCACAGGATTCCATCAAATCCATCCCTGGTACATATGTGGGTGTTGCTAGCCCCATACTGGCTTCTGCTCTACGGGGCAAAGATGGCAAAGGAACCTTTGCTGATGAATTTCAAAGTTTTGCAAAGCAAGAGTTCATATCTATAATTGATCAGGGAGAACACATGGCCTCAGGAGGAAAGAAGCCATCCTGTTTGATGAAGGGTAACCAGCATGCTCACAGCGTCAAGCATGTCAAAAACACCAGCACAGCCATGGCGAAGAACTGTCCCCCTAAGGGTCCACTGACAACTGCCCTGTTGAGCTCTGCTAACACGCATTCGAAAGCAGGACCAGGAAAAACGTCAGGTTCCTACTCCACTACTATTGCCAATCCAGCCTGGCAGCAGCAATCTCACCTTCTCCATCAACCCTCATCGATTCAGAGAAAAGCCCCACACGGTTCTCCAAAAACCAAAGGCAGCACAGCTGTTGAGGGACGCTCCCCGTCTAAAACTGAGGATGTGATGTGGGACAGAATTAAGTCTCCTCTGTCGAACCTTGCATCCATTGTAAAGCAGCACGCTGTGGAACCACCAACTCTGATGGGGGGTGAAACTAATTCTCAAGCACTGCTTACAGCATCAAGAAAAGCTGATCTGCTGAGTCCACTCACTGGAGGCCAAGAAGTCCTACCTAAACACAAGGCAGTCTGTGAATACTCGTCCTACAAGTCTGCTGAGAAACCACCAACGCAGGAAGAGTTACCTCAAGCTACGAAGAGACATGAGAAGTCCACAAAGCCTGTGGAGACCAACGCCGCCGCATATGCAAGTCAGGGGGAATGCACGATCCAGACAACCAAACTAGGCTCCTCAAAGCCCCTTGTCACAACCTGTCTGTTAGGGAGCAGTCCGTCAACAAATGGGAACAGGGCTGAAAGCAAACTAGCCCAGGTGTTGGAGGGAGAGACGCCGAAGAAAGACGGCAGCCCCTCAGACAGTCCGTCCGGTGGCAAAGCGGAAGGCGTGGTTGCATCCATCCTCACCGGCCAGTATGCAGGCTGGGGCGACAAGTTAGAAAAGAAAGCAAACGGAACCAAAGAAGAGTCGCCAACCAAAGCAAAACCTGCCACTGTCAAACACAAAAAGAGCAGTCCCAAGAAACTAGCAAAGGAGAAGTCTTCTCCAGACAAACTCAAAACCATCACAGCCAAGAAAAAAGAAGATTTGGAAAGTACTCCAGTCAAAGCATCTCTCACCAAAAAGGTAATATATCAGTCTTTATCATTAAATAAAGTGTAGAATTATATATCTACTTATTCAATCATATGTTAAGTGATTTTGCATGAATTGGGTGTTCGGGTTAAATAAGAAGCTATATATATATATTTTTTACAATTCTTTTACCTTTCTCCCCTGGATGATCATTCAGATTTCATAGAGTGTGCTGATTCCTGTAACTTTGTTCCTCCAGCAGAAGAAGCGTGTCTCTGAGCTGGAGCAGGGCCTAAAAGGAGGAAAAGTTTCCCAGCAGAAGAAAGAGGTGTTTCCAAACAACAAGATTCTGCCCAGTAAGGCTGAGGAGGTGACAATCAGCAAAGCAGGTACAGGCTTCAACAGGAAGACCTGACATCCACGTGTCTTGTATTCTTAGCTTGGGTCTTAAGAGGTAAAAAAAAATGTTAGAAATGTTCTAATTCAAACTATTTACCTAAAATAAGTGCAATTAGTAAAAATTATGAATTATTGTATAGTTACGTTTGTCCTTGCATCTAATTATTTATTTTTTTGCTTTTCATTTCAAGTGACCTTTACCCATAAACATAATTACTTGTTTCAGAATTTGTTTTGATTTTTAAAGTTAATTTCTAATTAAGCTTGAAGTTTTTTATGGTTTTTGTTCTGAATGTTTGCATAACGTGATGGTTTATTATCCAGTCACTGCATGTGTTGGTTGGTTTGTGTGGACAGACTGTGTTGGGTCTCCTCTGGTACGGTTAGATCCTGTAGTGATGTTCAAAGCTTGTGCTTACAGACAGCGGCAGCAGCCCTTGGAGTGTGGAGGCCTCTGAGCCTCCCAGCAAAGAGGCGGACATTGCAGAGCCCGCTTTTCCAAGACTGAGGAGAGGACGACGGAGAGCTGATGATGCTCGACTTGACCTCTGGGGCTTTGCTACACCTTCTCCTCCACCCCCACCGATGCTCCCGCCCGCTGACTCTCCATCGTCCCTCCCAAAGACCCCCGTCCAGCCAGCACGGCGACCAAGAGGGAGGCCCCGCTCAAACCCTGTCAAGGAGCCCGTGTTTCAGGGCAAGGGAAAGACGGCAAGTGTGGAGGGTGGGGCGCCTCCTCAGAAGAAACGGCAGCGGTGTACGAGTAAGAAATATGAGACGGGTGAATACATAACGGAGAGGGACAAGCTGGAGGATGGAGAGCAACTTGAGGACTCCCTGAGAGAAGATTCTGGAGTTCAGGACTCTGGTACGCTCAGTTTCCTCTCACATTACTGTCACGACAGAAAACACATTTATTGCACTGTTTAGTGATTCAGCTGCTATCGTAGTCACTTCTGTATTATATTGTTTAGTAGAAATCTTAATTTAATGCCGTAGTCACAGCTGCTCTAATGGGTGGATCACGGGCTGTCTGTGGGTAAAAAAAACATTACAGGATGTGCAGGAAATATCAAAGTCTTAGATCGCTCTGTGAGCCCGTAGAGAGAAAATGCTCATGCACTTTTCGACAGGTTGTAGCAAACATTTAAACAAAACTTGAGGGGAAGTTAGGGTGAAGTAGGTGAGACGCAGGCACAATCTATGTTTTTTTCAATCCCTCCAAATTATGCTCACTGCCCAAGAAAGCCAAATTCAATTCAATTCAGTTTTATTTATACACCCCAATATTACGATGCAGTCGTCTCAGTGGGCTTACCGGTAACTGTACAAAGACATGAAGTCAGTCATAAAATATAAACAATTGCTGATTGCTAGACTAACTAAGTTAGCCTGACATCCCTGCCCTTAGACCCTTCTTCTCAGTAAGGAAAAACTCCTAAAAAAAAAAAAATTGAGAAAAAATAAGAAACCTCAGGGATGTCCATATGAAGAAGGGATCCTCTCCCAGGACGGACAGGCGATGTACCAGGATTGATAAATAAGAATTAGTTTGTCTAACTCTACAACTAAATGTTTAAATAGTGTAGCAGATGGGCCTCATCCAGGTGGGCTGGGGGATCGCTAGGAATGCACGACATACCAGAGGCAAGGTCAACGACCAAGAACAGGTACACCGATGAGCCACCTGGGCTCTCTCCCACTCCAAGATGCAAAACGAGCCAGTGACGAGGTCCACTGCCAGGAACAGGAGCACGGACGAGCCTCCTGGAAACTGGAATCTCTCCCACCCTCCCCAGAGGGGAATGGGAAAGAAGGACAAAACATGGATCACACTGTGCCAACAGAGGCATGCAGAACTAACTGAAAAAAATAAGTGATAAAGAATAGAAGAGAGGAGAAGTAGATGAAAATAGAAGACAGAACCCCAGTGCACCATACTCTCCCCAGCTTCCAACTTCTAGCAACCTTCTAACAACTAGTTGTTATTGGAATTTAATTCAAATAGTATTGAGTTTTGTGAAGAATGGCACTCAACGCAGAGGATAATAGCAACTAATAAAGAATCTACATATTTTTAGCATATCAAGCATATATTGGAGAAATATGTAAATTATGATTAAAATTATTCCTCCAAACCTCATTCCATTAGGGGAGCAGTATATTACTAGATAGGCTGGCAATAGGCCTGTCAAAGAGGAATTTTTTAAGCCTAGTTTTGAATGTAGACACTGTGCTGGCCTCACTTACATGAGATGGGAGCTTGTTCCATTACATAGAGGCTTGGTGGCAGAAGGCTCTACCTCCAACTGTACTTTTAGAAACTCTAGGAACTGCATTTTTGAGTGAAGTGTTCTATTTGGTTAATAAGGGACTATGAAATCTTTAATATATGATGGAGCCACACCATCCAGAGCCGTATTGGTTAACATGAGAATTTTGAACTTGATTCTAAATTCAACTGGTAGCCAGTGGAGAGAAGCTAACACAGGAGTGATGTGTTCTCTTCTGCTAGTTCCTGCTAACAATCTTGCTGCTGCATTCTGGACAAGCTGAAAACTTTGTAACACATGTGCTATCCTAGACATGTTTACATTAAAAGTGGGGTCATTTGGACCCTACAAGACTGCGTGCTGAACTTTTCAAGGATTTTTTTTATATTCACTGGTTTCCGTAAAATCCTGTCCACCTTTATCATGGGAGGGATCACACATCAATATAAGGGTGGGTCTTTTAGGGCATGCTGCTAGCAAATTTACATTAATCCAACCTAGATGTAACAAATGCGTGGATGAGTTTTTCAGCGTCACTTTTAGATAACATATTTCTGATCCTAGCTATATTTCGTAGGTGAAAATGCAGTTTTACAAGCTTGAGATATGTGAGCCTTAAATGATAAATCCTGGTCAAATAGAACCCCTAAGTTTCTGACTGTATAATTGGAGGCAATATTTACACCATCCGAGGAGACTATCTGATCTGAGAGAGCATCTCTCAGGTGTTTAGGACCCAGTATCATGACCTCAGTTTTTTCTGGGTTTAGGAGGAGGTAATTAATTGTCATCCAGGTCTTAATGTCTCTGATGCATGAATTCAGTTTCTCTAGGTGGTCATTCTGGTCAGGTTTAATGGATAAATACAACTGTGTATCATCTGCATAACAGGGAAAATTAATGCTGTGTTTTCTGATTATGTTTCCTAAGGGCAGCATCTAAAGAACGATGGGTCCTAGAACAGAGCCCTGTGGGACTCCGTAGTAAACTCAAGTACAACAAGAGGACTGTCCATTTACATTAACAAACTGGTATCTATCAGATGAATAGGATTCAAACCACTGGAGGGAAGATCCTCTGATCAAGCTCCAGTCTCTGGAGTAAGATGCTGTCGTTGATCGTATCAAAGGCTCCGCTGAGGTCTAACAGGACCAGAATAGAGATTAGTCCCTCAGAATCAGAGTGTTGTTTGTGTTGACATCCTATAGGCATCCTTCTTGCACATGTGTATCATCTGCACACCCCATGCATAAAGCATTTACGGGTGGTCAATGCTCACACACCTCTCTACAACCATCTAAGGGTCAGAGTAGCCCAAGAACCTACAGCACAGGACAAATTTCCCCCATGTGTGACAAAAGCATTAAGAAAGACATGTTTCATAAATAAACCTGAATCGCATGGTTTAAACACTGTCGTCATACGTCACTTTTTTTTTCGCATTTGGCCGCTGATGCTTGTGATTGTTTTCAGACGCTGTTCCTCTTTAAAAAAAAAAAAGAAAAAAAACAACTGATTAATCAGTTCTAATATCTTTCTCTAAGATACTGAATCATTTTATAATCAATCGCATTATTCTTTGAGGTTAAAGAAATTTCCAATAAATTTGATTTAAAAAAAAATGGAATCACATAAAATATGGCTTTTTAATATGTATGCTCTTATTACTTAGTTGTTGTGTTTGAATATGTGGGCTTTAAGGAACCAAAAGAAAACTTGATTTCTTTCTCTGATAGTTTTTTAACTTCTGAAACCCATATCGTACCAATGGACATTTCAGAAATGAGCAAAAAAAAAGATTTGATCCAATATGAAAAGGCATTAAAATGGACCTTATTGTGCAACATGAAACCTGAGTCAACACAGATTATTATTGTTAAGAGGTATGAACGTCAATGTGCTACTCTCAGGCTTATAACTATAAAGTAGCTCATTGACAACACTTACTTTGTCCTGGAAGATAAGTCCTGACCCGTCTGATGTCGCCACAAAACCTCCCATGTGAAGTTATCTGTTTGTTGCCACTCAGCATTTAATCTTATTGTGCCACTACAGATCCACAGGCAGATCCGTGTCCGAGCCCGGTCGCCTCCAGCCCAGAGCCGCCAGCTCCTCTTAGGAAAGCATCGTTCACTCGCTCAGGATCGTTCCGATATCAGGAGAATGAAGACTCTCCAGAGTGCAGGGATAAGCCTTCAGGAAAGAGGAAGTTCAAAAGCAAACACTTGTGTGACAGCGATGAGCAGAAGGTAAACTTCCATCTCTGCAATATGGTGACATGAATAAAAGAATATGTAAGATTACAGTGCCCCCCTGTGGCCTGATCATGTTCTCCCTTTTACAGTTAGGATTTAAAACTTCTCATTTCAGAACAAAACCAAAAGAATTAGTTTGGGGAAACGTGGTCCCTCCCTCCCCCCGGATGATGATGGTGGTAGAAAAAGTCCATGCTCCCCCCCACCTACTCCAAACAGCCTCCCATCCCCTCCGCCTAAAAAGAAAAGCTCATCAGGAAGAAGCAGCGGCTCAGACTCTCCACCAAAGAAGCCTGTTCCCCCCGAGGTTCGTCGGCTGATTGTTAATAAAAACGCGGGAGAGACTTTGCTGCAGCGCGCCGCCCGCCTGGGTTACCAGGTAGCCTTTTATATTTACTAACAGGAGTTTGACAGGTTTTTTGAAAGGTTGTTGTGACAGCTTGTTGTTCCTCTTCCTCTGCAGGATGTTGTCCTGTACTGTCTTGAAAAAGACATCGGGGAGGTCAACCGGCGGGATAATGCAGGTTACACAGCTCTTCATGAAGCATCCTCTCGAGGGTGGACTCAGATCGTCCAGATTCTTCTGAAACACGGTGCGGATGTGAACTGCAGCGCTCAGGATGGAACACGGTGAGGGTTCTGCACGTCAGGATTCTGCTAAACAGAGGAGGCTGAGTTTCGTTTGAGATCATAACCAATTTTCTTTTGTTTTTCAATGTTTTTCTCAGGCCCCTTCATGATGCAGTAGCAAGTGATAATCTGCCTATAGTCTGGCTGCTGCTCAACCACGGAGCTGACCCCACCCTGGCCACGTACTCGGGTCACACGCCGGTGAAACTGGCCCACAGCTCCAGCATGAAGACCTTCCTGACAGGTAGTTTTTGCTTTCTGTCACAGTAAATTGACTCAATGTAAAATCACTCTGTCACAGAAGTGAGAGATAGCTGCGTAATTAAACATGTATTTGTGTGCGGTCCTTCATCAAACAATATTAATGAAGTCTGCCCGCTCCCACTTCAGCACAGTTGCTACCATAAGCATTCATTAAGCAGAGTTTATCCAGAACACTGAGGAGCTGTGCTCTGATTCTGACAGCCACTGTTAACCAGAATCAAACTGTGGCTTCAGACTCAAATATGCTGTTATACTTTGCATCAAGCTGAGATTTCTACACACAGATGTTACTGAGAGTAACATATGTGACCCAACAACCATATAAACAATCAGGTGACAAAATCACACAAGGATCGAGAAAGCTTTGATTGAATAAAATGTAATTTAATCATGGAGATCTCTCATTATCTTTTTAGCATCTAAAGATTTAGAAAGCTAGTAAGTGAGGGATTTCTTGTGTAGTTGAGGCGACACTCATAAGACTTGTGACATCAGAGCTTTAGCTCCAGTCTTTACATTCCTTTGACTCCCGTAACTCTTCAACTGTTTAAGCAATTAACGTAATTCCAGCGTATTCTGATTCAGATATTAAGCATTTTTTCAGCCTTTTTACAAAGAAAAGACTAATGATGATGACTGCAGACTTTTTATGCGACAGCAGTATTTGACACATTACCCTCATTGATCATCTTCATAGCAGCCCTTATCTGGTTTCATTTTGTTTGTTCATATTGAATGTATATAGAGAACTGGACTTAGTGATCCATTCCCCTTCATGATCCAAACAGGAAGTACCTGCTGGCACCAAGGAGCCAAAATACTGTAGACTTCTAAAGAGAAATAAACAGCTATTACTCAGTCATCCAATTGTCAGAATAACCATTGCTCTTTTTTTTTTAATTGCAAGTCTTTCAAGTTATAAACTGGCCAATCAGATGCCTCAACAGAAGTTGATCACACATATTATTATTATTATTATTATTATTATGTCTTCCTCATACATCCCTCCATAAATCAAGTCGTTCTTCCAGCCAACTCATGACCTTTTTTACAGATTCATTTTAGAGTTCTCGTTCTCTCTTATAAAGATTTTCACAATTTGTCTCCTTCATGCTGCTCTGACCTGCTTCTGTCAGGCTCACTCTCCTGCTCACTGAGATCCTCCTCAGTTTTCCTCTCCACTCCATCTGCTCGTCTCCCCACCTTGGGGTCTGGAGCGTTCAGTCCATCAGTGCCTTGCCTCTGGAACTCCTGATTCCAAAACCCTGCAACATTGACCCACTCCTGCTATACCATCTTATCTTGAGACTCGCTTTGATAGTATCTTCGGTCACACCCACATGCAGATCTGTATTTTATTATCTGTATTATAAAACTGATGGTAATTTTAGGATTGTTTCAATCACACTGAGATTGTTTTATCTATGCTTGTTAGCAGACCTTAAAAATTGCACAAAATAAAAATGTCTTTTTTCATGTTTTCCAAGAATATTTCACAGATCTGGAAGGTCGCAGTGAAGAGAACTCCAGTTTACCCTGGGAATTCTACAGCAGCTCCCTGTTTGGTAAGAACTTGATCTTTTTTTTTGCATGCATCTAAATTCAGCAAATTCTCTTTTGCAGAAAAGATGAGCGGAATTTAGTTGTAGGGAGTGCAGACTTTGAGTTTTAGCATCCATACTTTGTCATAAACAGCTACAGGAAGCGGGTTATCCAGTGGAGTAAAAGCCGTAGAACTTCATGGAAGAAGAAGTTTGGGAGACTTATGAGAGTTGTTGATTTAAAATTATTGTTGTGTATTAAACTTCTCTTTTGGTATTCTGTTTTTAGTTTATTCTATACTTTTTACTCCCACTTAGAATAGAATAGTTTATTTCAAACATGCAAAAAGAAAAGAAAAGATAAGATAAAAATATACAGAGCATAAATCACAGCAGAAAAAAACAAAACCCGAACAAAACAAAACAGAACAAAAAAAAATAAATAAAAACCAAAATCAACAAACATGTTTGAAAAGGGGATAGGCAGAAGCAAATGCTTGTTTAGGCCTATCCCTTT
>NC_050521.1:9726403-9730491 GCF_002922805.2 Oryzias melastigma | reverse complement strand
GTTGTTATTTGAATCGACTTATATCCTAATAAAATGTTTTCCAAATGGAATAAATCGATTATATCAAATATAGGAAAAATCCCATTTAGATTGAGTTACAGTTTGTTTATTTTACTATAATGTCAGAAAGTGTCATAGCAACAGAAAACACTCGCAAAAAGTAATCAACCATCATTACAGTCCAATGTGTGGAAACACTTTGGATTTTCAGACGTGTGGTAGAAAGTTTTAATGATTTCTGTTGGTATTATTTTAATGTGGAAAAACAACATTGAGATGAATTTTATGAAACTAAAACTAAAATTAATCATTATTTCCCTGTTTGTTTGTAAACATATTTAATTTCTTCTTTTTTTCCCGAATCCGTTTTTTTATGAGTTTTTCCCTTATTAGAAATGAGAGTCTAAGGGCAGGATAACCAGTTCTATTTAGTCTGTTTAGTTTTTAGCCGTGGTGCAGTGGTAGGGCGGTCGACTCCTCATCAGAAGTGAGCGGGTTCGACTCCACCTTGACCGCCCATGTGTCGAAGTGTCCTTGGGCAAGACATTGAACCCCGAATTGCCTCTGGTGGGAGGTTGGCGCCAGTGTTCGGCAGCGGAGCCACCACCAGTGTATGAATGTGTGTGTGAATGGGTGAATGGGTCTGTGACTGTGAAGCGCTTTGGGCCCTCGAAGGAGGGTAGAAAGCGCTATACAAGTATACGCCATTTACCATATTTTATGACGACCTGCTTCTGTAAAATTACTGCATGAAGCCAAATGAGACAATTCTCTTGTGATTTTGGGCTAAATAAATATATTGAATTTAATTGAAAATTGTTTAAAGGAATTGTTACACCTTACCTTTAATAATCAAGTAAATTGAAGTGTAATTCAGGTTATAATCAAAGTTAATGAATATGAAAAAAAGGAATTTCTAAATGGAATGACTTAACTAGTATTCATGCAAACTTTACATTATTTTTAAGTGTAATATTTTAAGCGATATAATTATGAAAATCAACTTGAGCAGAATATGCTTATTAGCAGTAATTGATTGTAGAGTTTTTCAAAAACTGATCCAAGATCTGTTAAAACAATCTAAATGAGCTCTGAGGACAGAATCTGATGAAGGCAGATAATTATGAAGTTCTTGTTTTTACTTTTAGTTTCTTCAATTTAGTCAAACGGCTTAAAGTTAGGAGGAAGCCCCACAGGTTTTTGAAGGACGCAGTGGTTTAGGTGAAACATCATGAATCTGTTTTCCAAATTTCGGTGGCTGTGAAACTCCAAAACTGATGTGAGGAGACAAAGTGTGGAGTGACAAAACACTGTTTACTTGAGTTTCTGCACTTTTCTAAGAAGAAAGCAGAGCAGGCATATAGAATTCAGAGAAAAAAGAAGCTTTATTCTAGAGTCGTTGGGCCTAAATTTCACAGTTTCCTCATGGGAATGAAAATTTGTATTTATCCAATCCCAACATCCAGGAAAAATCAATAACCTCCTCCGAGGTATTAAGCACAGAACTGACAGTCAGATAGAGGCTCCATAATTCTGGTGCATGAGAGGAAACAGGAAGAAAGTTTAGAAATTAACCAGCTTGTCACGACTAACTTTTTAGATCAGCCACTTACATTTTTTCGGTATAATGAGAAAAGAACACAACAGGAGGAGAGAATAATGGGCTTCTTCATCAGAAAACCTTGAAACTATAGGCGCTCCAGTAAATGGAGATTCTGACTAACACCGACCGACGCTTGCAAGGGAGTTTGGTGTGACCAGGAGGAGCTGAGGGGTGAGATGGAGGGGAGTCGGCAATTACCATAATCACACTGGCGAGCTCTTCACCACACCAAGGTCATCCTGCTTCTTCAATCTCAGCTTAGGGGAAACACAGCGGTTTAAACAACTTAGGGTTTGGAAATATACCGTTTTCTGTAAACACACAAATCTGACCTTGGAGAACACACAACAAAATTGCTCCTCACAGCCACACAGTCGGGCTAACGTCGGGCCTTCAAAGTCACAGCGAGCGGAGGATAAATTATATTCACGCTGAGAAAACACAGAAAAGACAACCTTTACTAACACACTCTCTACAAACAATTCCACCTCCAGCCAATCAGATCAGTGCGATGTTAAATATTTATACCCGAGCTTGAAATTAGTCACAGAGACAGAGCGAGCCACGTCCCTTTGGCCCACAACGTGATTAATTCCGCCTCTGGGTCCTCTCTCTCTTCTTCTGTCCTCTCTTGTCTATTTATCTCCATCTCCTCCTCATTAAGTGCGTTCTGTTGCCGTTCTCGCTGATGCAATGTGAAAGAGTGGTGAGCGCCTTTTTTTTTTCTTTTTATCTGATTTCACTTCGCTCAGAGAAATATTTTCTCCCTTCAAATTTCACAAATGTCGCCTGGCAGGCAGTAAATTAAATACTGTGATTGTGGTTTATCTTAATGGAAGATTTACTGCACTGATTGAAGGGAAACAAGTAAATTGTTTAAAGCGTTCTGTAGGTCATCCTGTGCAGATAAAGCTTTATGCGTCTTTTTACCACCTTTATTTATACAGATTTTGTATTAAAATGAAAATTATTAAAAATGATTAAAATGAAAATCTTATTTTTGGTGTTTTAACATGTTCTTGTAGCTTTTTTCTGATATTGAGGGACATTTATTTGGAAAAATAAGCTTAAAATGTTACTTTTGAATTTCACAATTCAAATTGTTGTGAATCAGGAGCAGACAAAATATGTCTTTGGAAAAATATTATATTTGTGGTGTATAAAATATTCTTGACGGGTCATTATATCCTTGACCTGATCTCTCAGCAGCTGGTAGGGAAAAGGGGGGCGGGGATGCTCCACTGTTCCCGCCCACAACTTCACTGTAAAAAGTGAACAAGATCATTTAACAACAGTTTTGTAAAATGTTACATTTAAAAATAGTAGTTTTTCTCAAATTAATTAAATTAATTGAGTTGAAATGAACTATCAGCTCAAAACTTCTTGAAACTTTTGTCAACGGATCCAATATTTCACTTTTTTCAGTGTTGGAGACAATTTCCTAATAACCTACTGTTGCTCTGCAGAAACTATGTCCTACAAAATGACACAAGCTTTTTGATTTTGGCTAAAAATGACCAAAGGAGCGCTGCGCAAAAAGTAACAAACACCTGTTTGAGCTGAAATTTATAGAAGACAGGACACAACAGGACGATATATGGTATTCTGCTTCTAAAATTAAAGTTCTTGTTTTTTTGCTGATAATCACTGGATAAGGGTCTGGGGGCGGAGCTGTCAGAGCAGACACTTCCTGGAGGGAGCGGTTGGCATCAATCTTACGTCGGCACGTTTCCAACCGCTTGTTTTCGTGGGTATCTGAGGGGCTGCTGCAGACTGAGCAGGTTTTTAGAGGATTACTCTTAAATGCATGAAAGGAACAAAATATTGCTTTGGTGTTCTTTATAGTGAGGAATGAACAATCAAATGCATTTAAAACCTCAACAAGTAGAATTTTCATAGTAGAAAAAATACTTAAAAATATGATAGTAATTTTTGAAAACTTTACTGAAAAGTTTATTTCAAACAAAAAAAAATGCTCACTTTTTTTTTTATTTTTTTTTTTTACAAGTTTCTAAATTTTTGGGCACTATAAAAATGCACAAAATAAGATAACAGTTGAACGACTTCAATAAATGACTCAAAACAGACAATAATTATAAATATCTGAGAAATTTGGCAAAATTCAAAAATATTTTATCTTGATCTGACTTAGAAACAATTATTACAGTTTTATTTCTTCTCGTTTAGTTTATTGTAGCTCTCTTTTTATCTGTTTTAACAAACATTCGTTATACCAGCGTGTCCAAAACTCTGCAGCAATGCTTTTAACCAGAACCAGTAAATTGATACAAATCACTCCTCTGTTGTCTGCTTTAATTTGGTTACCTATCAAATTTCAAATTGATTTTAAAATTCTACTTTTAGTTTTGACGTAAATGTGTCAGATTGACTCAGATGAGTGTTTTAAATTTTAGGTGAAGACGTTTTTATTCAGGAGATTTTTTACTTAATTTTAGCCCTTGCTTTACCACGTTTTACTATCTTT
>NC_050521.1:9720301-9725388 GCF_002922805.2 Oryzias melastigma | reverse complement strand
TAAACTGGCCACCAGGGGGCGTCTGAAGTTTGTGTTGCCTGGAAGAGCTGGTTTGTGTTTTTCTTTTTCCCCTGACCTCGGTTGACTTTCCTCCACAGAGACGGATCAGGAGCCCTGCTGGGACTTCCTGCTCTCCGAGCAGAACCAGGATCTGGAGGAGAATGGTGCAGAGAAAACTGAGCCGGACTCGGACAAAGACTGCCTCCTGTTTGAGTTCTCCTCCGAGCCGCTCCTGCCCTGCTACCACGTTCAGGTGTCACTTACACAGGGGTGAGTCTGCAGAGCTGCAGCGTCTCTTTGAAGCTACACTGAACATGCACAGTTGATCAAAAAAGTCCAAGCTTTGGCAGCTTTGATGGCCATTTGAATGGGTATCATCTGAACTCAGAAGTTCTCATTTATGTAGGTCAGAGAAGCTGTAACAATAGTAGATGTAGACTCATTATTGTGCCATCATTTCCTACATGAAACCTACATTTTCTGAGTTGATATATAAAATGTGCATGACACATTGACCACTTTGAGGTGTGTAGATATATAAATTAGTGTTTGGGTGGAAGCTTCATTGTGGATTTTGGATGTTATGAGTCGGAGCTCGGTTCCTTAAACTTTAGTTGCCTATTTGTTTGATTTCTCTTGATCCCCACACCCAGTTATTTTCTCCCTTTCTGTTTTTGCAATGACTCCTCCATTTTGTTTAAACCTTAAAATAATAAAGTTTACTCTTGACCACAAAAAGGGTTTATAATAATTACACTTTAAGTGCAAAAGGAATAGATCACATATGTTCTACAAAGCCTCAAGCTTTTCCTCAGATATTGAAAGTAACTTTAAACGTTTGACGTAAAGAAAGTAAAAATGTGTTAAGCTTTATGTAATTTGATGTTTAAAAGATAATTTTTAGTACTGATCTAGAACAGAATAAACAATATCATTACTTTTTGCATTATATTAGATGAAAAGTTTAAAAATCCACTCTGATTTTTTTTCAAATATTTTTGTTATTTTTAACTTGTTCTTGTGGCATTTTTCTGTTGATGGTGGACATATATCAAGAAAATTAGGCTTCAGATTGCATTTCATTATTATTCAAATTGTTGTAAATCAGAAAAAGACGAAAAAATGCAGTTTGAAGAAGATTGTATTTGTGATGTGGAGAATATGCTGTCTGGGCTACAACTGCTCATCTCTATTCATCGCCATCTTTGTTGCACCAGTAAGGTTAGGTTGTAAGCTAGCAGCCACGTTTTTTTTATTTTTGGCTAAAAACACTATCATCATAATGAAAATAGCAATGGAAACAATTTTATGATCGGAGAGGACTTTAAATGATGCACACACATCCCTTCAAAAAGGGATGTTATTGTGCACATGTGGTATTAAGATGTGAAAAAACACGTTTAACTAATATATTTTTGGTCACAGCAGCTAATGACAAATGAGACATTTAGCTGAAACGATTCCTGGAGTCATAGGAGAGCAAAGGGTGGAACGTTGAAAGGATTTTCTTCCCGGAGCAGCCGGATGTTTTGCTCCTGAGTGTGACAGTCGCCGCTGATTAGTTTTAACCTTGAGCCTGTTTTTTTTCATCTTTGTTTAGCCCTTTCGCTTTATAGCTCGATTTAACCCTACTAATGTGTCATTGATTTTCAATTGAAGCCAGTAGAGCTGAACTGATGCTTTTTTTAGGAGAACTCAGCTGTTAAAGTGAGCTGCACTAAACGCCTCGAACCCCTCGCTGCTCCCAGAGAACCTCCACCTGTGGGTGGAACAAATGCATCTCTGCAGCCACCTGGAATCGTGGCGCTCTTCCTCTTCTGCTGTGATGCAGATCCGTCCACGAGGGTTTGAAGTCGCTGAGCGTGTTTGTAAAGCTGACGCGCTATAACAAGCATATCTTTTTTGGTTAGCTGTGAGCTCCCGCTTATTCTGCTCTGATTAAATGCCCCAGACAGGAAAGGACACCTCTGTCAAATGCAAGCAGTTGCTATATTAGAAGATACTGAAAAAAATGTTGGTTTAACTTATTTATTTTCCAGAATTGGTTCACATCATAAACAGGATGGAAATGCAGTGTTTCTTTTTTTTTTTTTTTTGAAAGAATGCTCATGTATGATTACAACTTTACAACTGTTCACTCATGATGATTCGTTGTAGTTACACTTGCTGTTTCTTTTTCTTTTGTCTGCAGATTTTGTAACTGGTTCCTCCTGGCAGATGTCCTAAAGCGGCTGAAGATGTCGGCGCGGATCTTCCGGGCGCGTTACCCGTATTTTGAGGTGGTGAGTCTGCCGCAGGCTGAGCTCTGGAAGCAGGTCTCCATCAGCCAGGTGAGCTCCGCTTCAGCCCCTCCCCTGAAAAGCAAAAACAAGGAGGATGACGAGGATGAGGACGAAGAGGGACTTGTAGAGCTGGTGCGTTGTGTGCAAGAACTTCAAAGACTCCTAGGCTCTTCTATTCACGTCTTACAAGATGAAGATGACGAGGAGGAGGAAGAGGCAAACCCAGGACAGCTTTGCAGCCGGTAGCCTCTCGTCTGCGCAGTCCTCTGCGGTGCAGACCGGCTGCTGTCGTCCTCCTGCAAGCAGAAGCTCACAGGAAGCTTCTCCGTCCGGCGTGATGAGGGTCACGGACTGCAGCTACAGAATGGATTTAACACTCCACCTTTGACCTCAACGCACGTCACGTAACTGAGCGGTCAAGGCTGGAAGCAGCTTTCAGGTTCCTACCTATAGGTTTATTTAAATACACAAGAATTTTTTATGGATTATATGTACATGGTAGTGGATATGTAAATCTTGCCATCAGGATTTAACACATTTGCTTCTATAAATGAGTTTTTGTGGCAAGGGACATACAATTTTTTTTTGATGTTTACTTTTCTGATTGTTCCTGAGAGAAAGCGTTATTTTTCGACTGGAGATAATCCGAGGCTTTTATCTCGGTGAACTCTTGCGCAAAGCTAAGACGCTTAAGTCAGGGAGGCCGCTGGCCCAGATGGTGGGCCGTGGAGGTCTGGAGGCCCACAGACAGGAGACCACCACACAGTCACCCTCCCAGCATCCGAGTCCTCCCGTTTCCGTCTGGAACTCCCTTTCCTCCACATTTCATTCTGAAAAGCTTTTGGACCTCGAGACAGGGTTTGTTTACAGAACTGGACGGACAGTAGATTCCTCCGAGATGCCCTTTCAACTGCAGCCACGACGGACACGCCCCCACCGCCACCGCCTGACCTCCCTGTACGATGTTTCCGACCCCAGAGTGCTTTGTGTTGCAGTGTTTCATTCACACTGTTTGTTGTGCTTAATTTAATAGTTATTAATATATTTGACCTGTTGTGTATCTGACAACCTCTATGAGAAATGCGTTCTATGCTCGGTGCTTCATTCTAAAATGTAACTAGGATCCCTTTATTCTGAGATTTCCTCCCTCATTCAAAAACAGTGTTTCCAACAAGCAAAAGTACAGTTTTATTGTACTGGTGCTGAAATAGATTTTTGTGTTGACAATCAATGAAGCTTTGGTTTGAAGTCGCAAACTAATAAAAGATATTTAAGAGACTGAAGTATAGTTTGGCTAAAAAAACGAACTGAAGGAGGTGCAAGATCCTGAGGGACTTTTATTTGACTCTTTTATAAGAAATTAAGCAGAATAAAGCATGATTGTGAATTATATTTTATCTCCTTTTTCTCAGGTAATAATCCTAAATTTTACTTTGGAGGTTTTTGCAGTCATTCAAAAAAATATGTTTTCTTTTTAAAGTTCTTTGAACAATAATTAGAGAAAACTGAATTTTAAAAAAAGCTGTTGTTTTTGTCTTTTAAGTCCCTCTCCGATAATCTTTTTATCTATTTAATCGTTCCTGGTGGTATTTTAATCAGGATTATGCCATTTTGTATCCATAAATTTTTTTTTTCTATTTTAAGAAAATAGTTTCTGCAGAGTTTATCTGAAATTCACCTCTGAGTTGAGGGTGCGACTGCCCCACTTCTCATCATCCGTCTGTTTACGCTCTCCTGCTAGCTTACAGCTCCTCACACCCCAACTTAACATTAGTGGTGCAACAAAAATTCTAAACAATTCTGGAGCTTGGCAGCCGTACAGTTTTGAGCCAAAATCCAGCTCGGACAAGGAAAACAAAGATGTTCATAGAAGTTCAGGAAGCTTTAGGCCTGCCGATTGTAGCTTCTATGTGTTCCATTTGAATAAAAAAATACTCAGAGATGCACTTTTAAGCTTGAGAACATAACAAAATACATGATTTTCATCGGAGTGGGTCTTTAATCGCTAACGGTTCAGTCCTAGAGTTCCTTCTCAGTGAAGACAAACATGCTGACATTTTAGTTTCTAAAAACTTGTTTAAAACAAAGTTGTTTCAGGGGAAATTACATAATCTCACTGAGACAGCTGAGTCTGACCATGACAGTCAACCTCCTCTGCTCAGCACATTTGTTTTCATGGCTCGAGTGGTTATAGTTAATTATTAGCCTTAGATAACAGCTGTGGAGGATCCGCAGTGAGTCAGTTTCCATTGGGTGTTAACCTCAACATTAACTCATTTCTTTTGTTTACTTTCTCTTTAAGGCTCTGATAAATTGATCCTAAAGTCTGTGCAGTGAACCTGAGCATCCCCTGATTTGACTTGGTTACCGCTTGGTAACGCGAGGGTCTGGAGCGGTCACAGGGACCTCGTGTCATGTGGTGACTCGCTCAGGTTCGTCTTTATTCTATCCACAAGAGGGAAGCAATGACAGCGGCTCAGTGCACAGTGAAGCCAGCCGTCCTCATCGTGCTGAACAGCTAACTGCAGTTTCGTCGTGACGTTACACTCCTCTCCTAAATCTGTGCAGATTTCAGTCCCAACCGTACGATAATCGAAACACTGGAGTGAAATTTATCACCCTCGTTTTAAGAGGCTGTATAAACACATTTAGAAGCGTCGTTAAAATGGGTTTTCCTGATAAAATTACAGCAACTGAGATGGAAGAGTCCATGCAGCGTTTTCCTGTCAGCATATGGGGCCCTCAGTGTGAATGAGATGGGAGGGCGGGGTTTAATTGTACTCAGATAGGACATAGCAGCCGCGG
>NC_050521.1:9685887-9720156 GCF_002922805.2 Oryzias melastigma | reverse complement strand
ACACACACAGAACCTGCAGGATCAGTTCTGACTCGGCTCATCTGGTACTTTTTTTGTTTGTTTCCTGGATGTCATGGTGTTTGTTCCAAGCGGATTGATCGTGTTTCATGTGGGGACTTCTCAGAAGGCCCCCCAGTCCGCCCTCCTCACCAAGCCCCCAGCATGCCTTGCTACTCATTGGCCTTCCTGAACGGGGCAGCAGACTGTGATTGGAGAGAAAAGTAGGCAAGTCTGCACAAGGTCCACTGACAGACTGACATGGAATGAGGAAGAAGAACTTTTTGGTTTGTGAGGAAGTGAAAGCGCACTTGATTCAAAATGCCCTGAAGCTGAAAAGTAAACTTTTTTTTTAAGAAAAGAACCTGTAACTTTAAAGTAAAGGTTGAAGTATTTTTGGGGAGTTTTGTTCACTTTTACATCAAAACTGCTCAACAGGAAGTTAATTAAAAAACAAAAACAAACTTGGGTTCACTGAGGACATTGGTTTCTTCTGTTGAGTTATGTAAGAGTTTGAAGAGAACAGAGAACCTGCATGGAGGGAGGGGCGGGGGGGTAGAGAGTCCTGTATCTAAATCTAAGACATTTTTTGTACTCAAACCTCCTGAAATCAGGTCACTGCTCTGATCAGAATCTAAAACTCCAAGGATTTTGACCAGCTCGACTTGTTTGCCTAAAGTTAAGACAAGAGTTAGGATCAACACAAAACAGTTGGAAGTGTTCTCTCCACCTTTTCCTGGACATGATATCATTAAAATAACTGATGATTTACACGTACCGCTCCAAAATAACCCTCCAGTCCCAGCTGTTGAATGTCCTTTTCTCTCTGCTATAAGAAGACATCTAATGAGATTTCATCCAGCACCTCTCTGACTGCCAGTCCTGCAGCTCTAAATAGAACAGCAGAGAGAGAAGATGGCTGTTCTGTGTTCCTTCATCACTGCTCTGCATGGACGTTTATCTCCTCCTCACCACGTGAGCGTGCTGTGTGTGCATGCACGCAGCCGCTCAACGCTTTGTTTTTATGAACTCTGGTTACATTTAAGATCCCCTGAACCAAAATTTGAAGGTCGGTCTTCTTTTATTTGCACTAGAAATTCCAGCTAAAGCTGGTTCACTAGAATGTGTGTTTTCCTTCAAGCTGAATTGCAGGAGGTGAAAATGGTAAACATTGAAATCTAATTCTCCCAGTTTTATTGTGCAGCAATTAATCCCCAACTTTGTAGTAAAAAATAAATCATTTAGGAATCATTTTAAAACACAAAATTTGAGAAGAATAAAAGAATAAAGTTAATTAACAAAGTTAAGAAGTTTTTTAACAGAAGAAGAACGGTGGGCCTGATTGGAAGATTGCAGGTTTGGTTCTTGCTCTGCGCACCCATGTGTTGGAGTGTCAGTGGAGCCCCCATCAGTGTGTGAACAGGTGAATGGGATTGTAAAGCCTTTCGGGCCTTTGAGGAAGGTTAAAGAATGTATACACCATTTACCAATTTACCCTTAACTATTTAAAGCAAGGTTTTAATTCAAAATATTTAGAAAGGGGCAACAAATGACTTAAAAAAGCGTTAAAAAAGAAAAGATTTAGATTGATCATCTTATAGACGTAGAAGACAAAATCTCAGAGGTAAATCTGGACAAGGGCACTCCAAACAGTGCAAGATTATAAAAAATATTATCTTCAAGTATTCCAAAATGTTACTTATTGACTTTTTCTTTTTGTCAAACTGCAAAAGTTTTTCAAATCTCATTTGTTGTGCATAACATCACCGATAAAGTCAAAGAAACTGGAGAAATCTCTGTATGAAAGGGACACATCATAGTCTTTTACTGAATGTGACCTTCTGGCTGTCAAAACACCACTGCATCCTTCATCAACATGATGGTGTCAATGACAGAAACCAATCTAGGAATACATTTAGAAACCTGTCTGCAACATCCCAAATAAAGCTTAATTATTCAAAAAGAAAGCCATGTTTGAACATGGAGCAGAAGAACCCGGGTGTCCTGTGGACCACTTTAAAACGTCTCAAGGGGAGAAAGTTCTGCTGGGAATCATGGGATACATAGGACTGAGACCTTCCACCATGTTCAGTTTATTGAACAACGTGGTATGATTGTGCTTAAGTGCAAACAATAGGGGTAGAAAGCATGTCTTGGAAGAAAAATGTAAAAGAGCTTTAGCTAACAAGATTCATTTGTGTTTAGTTAAAGAGGCAGGATAATAAGAGGAACCGACTCCCCACGGGCTGTTTCTGGTCTTTCTGTCTACATCCTATGTGATGCTTTCTTCTCACTGAAGCCTCGGAGGACATCAAGCTGCAGGCGGAGACGACAAGCCGTGCTGCAGCTCTGAGTGTGCTGTTTCCTGAGAACTGCAGGGGTCTCCAGCAGCTCCGTGGACAATGGCTCACACTCACTGGGTCAGCACGGTCATCCTCGCTAAAGCAGATTAGATTGAATGCAGAGCAAGCAGACACAAAAACACAAACCTTGAGCCTGTTTTTCTTTTTAAATCTCTGCACGGATGACCTTGATTATCATCCTACCAACCAGATACGACGAATCTACGTAAAAACAGGCACTTGTGGCTCACCGTACTTTTAAGAGTATAGATTTTGTCTGCATTTGATCACATACTGGAATCAAAGTATGAACTTTTTGTTCCTGTTCTTGCGCTGACATCTACAAAATATAACAGATATGGAAACAAATCTAAAGTACAGCTCTGTAATGTTTGTTGTTCTTGTGATGATTATCTTTCATAAAAGATCTCCTATCATTCTAAGTACACTGTGGAACCTTAAAAGTCGCTACTGCGTGCATGTACGGCAAAAGGCTGCGATGACCTACAAAACTTGCACATCCAGCGAATGGGGTTATAAGCGAGCGAGCTGCAGCCCAGGCTGAGAGGATTGTTCGCTCTGTGTCAGGCTGTAAGCAGCTCTGGACCACGCTGCCTCTCTCACATCTTACGTAACGCCAAATGATCCTCCCCTGCATGCTCCACAGTGTCTGGGCCCGGATAGTGGCGTGATATTCGGCAGCAGTTGCACTGATGCATGCTATTTGATTTAACCCCTAAGTTTTAGCTTTTTTGTCGACGCACAATGTTCGGGTGGCTTCCTTTTTTTTTCTTTTTTTTCTTTTTGACTTTGGTTCTGGAAAACCCGAGTCAAAAGGGGGAATGTGGTGTTCCCGACCTTACAGCTGTGTGCCCTTGCTGACGAGACAAAGAGCAAGAGTGGGCTGCAGCTCTCATCTGAAACCAGACCCATGCAGTTGGGTTTATAGCTGCAGCCGTGCATGGGCCTTCTTTAAATGTCAGAGAAACCTTCAGTTGAATATTTTTCTGTTGGATCAGACAAAGAGAACCTTTTTCGTTTTTTTTTTTTTTTTCTTTTAGGAAATCTGCTCACCCACTCCAAACGTCCAAAACAATGGATTCTCTTCACATCAAGAACATTGAAATCATAATCGTCCAAGATACCCCTGTATCAAGAGGTTTTCTCTATCACCGAGCACGAACCACTTACCATCTTTTTTATTGTTGTACCTAAAAACAAAACAGGAAGAACAAGTTTACAGTGACTACACAATGATGCAGAGGCACAAAACCAACAGAAAGAAGCACAAAACGACCTCCGAGACTCATAATAACCACGAAGTATCCGATACTTAAAGCAGAACACAAAATATAAAAAAAGGCATCAGAGGGAGACCGGATCACTGAGGACAACTGGAGGTTTAAGCTGAAATACAAGGGGAAAGAATAATTTCCTAAAGATTGGTGAGGGAATCCCTGTAGAATAAAACAATAAAGAATCCTTGGTTTTTCTACTTGTGTGTAGAGACAGAAGAAAATCTGTTAAAGAAAAGAAAACATAATGTTTGAGAAAAATGCTTTTGATAACTAGATTCCTCGTCTGAGCTGGAATCTGTTTCAAAACTGCATGTTTGGAGAACTCCAATTTTGCTCGCCATTTTTGTTGCTTCACGAATGTTAAGTTGTGGGGAGTGGGGGGGGGGGTGTAAGCTAGAGTGTAAACCGTTGGGTGGGGTCGCTCAGAGCCAACAGTCCCTCCCACAACTCGGAGGTGAATTTCTGCCGCTCTGCAGAAACTATGTCCTGAAAAACAACTTTTGTTTTTTTTGCTAAAAGCAGTGGGAACACTTTTACAATAGATCAAAAGATGATTTCAATGACAAGGATCAGCAGGACTCATGTTTAGACTGTAAGATGATGTTTTGCAGCCATTAACAAACACAAACACAAGAAAGACAGGAACAAGACTTTAACCAGTCTGTAAAGTGACGCTGATGATCTCCTTCTTAACTAAATGTCAGTATTAAATAGTTCTATCTTTGAGCTAAAGGGGTAACACTTTTTAATAAGTTTCCTTAACATATTTCATAAACACATTAACAAACATTATTAATGTGTTTATAAGGTTTTAGTAAGACATTTATTAGACAAAAATGGCTTGTTAACAAACATAGTTGGATTCATAAACATCTAAATTTAGGTCATTTTCTACAAAAGCCATATTAATAAACTGCTTACAAGCTTAACAAATGTATTAAATATCTTTGTTAGCATGATATTGAGTGTTTTGCAGCACCTCATCTAAAGTGTTGAGGTTTCCTGAAGAGAGCTGTTATTATTGATCGATGCCAAATATATTCAGGCTGATGCAAGATGAGCTTCAAAGTTCAGTGTGGAGGTAAACAATAATACGGCCTGATCCTTCTACGGTCTAAAACATTTTCTCCCAGACTCACTGACTCCCACCCCACCGTTTTCTATAGAAGACTCCTGCCACCATGCTGCATCTGTGCATTCATGAAGGAGTCAAACACAAATGCTAATGACATCAGTCTGCATGCTGGCTCACATTATGTCTACGGCACAAGGCTCCACATTGTATCTAATGTGGGTACGGCGATGTGGGCTTCCCATGAGACCATTTCACGTCACTGCAATGCCTGCTAACGCTGAGCGAGCAAGCAAGGCGCGTCCCGTTACGTAACATAGAACATGTTATAACTTCATGCAACTGCTATGGTTAGGACCAAGTCACAACCTGTTGGAAAGTCCTTTGGATTTCACTGACGTAAGTGAAAAAGACTGCAGGGAGTGAGAGTACGAGTGCTGGGAACATACTCATTTTTGTTTATCACAACATTGAGAGTTTTTTTGTTTTATCCTTCTAAAAAATAGTCCTACAGAACGAGTTAAGAACTTAATTTCACTTTTACTGTTGATATGAAACATTTTTACAACTGGAGTGGGGTTTCCATCCACCTCTCCAACTTTACAGCGGTGGATAGATCATAGACCAATTGAACAGAAGACCCTCCATGGTGTCTTGGTCCCACTGTAACCCTTCAAAGGAAGAAAAATTAAAGGTGGATGAGCTTTTTCAAGAAGAAAAATAGCACTTAGAATCCCCATCACCATCCTAGTCTGAGCACGAACATCACAAACCCTCAAAAATACTCAGTTTTCGGGTTCTACATATAAAACACCATTGATTGGGTTAAAAGTTGAACCAGGTTTGTGCCAACCGTTTGAAAATTGATCACACAGAAGAAAATATTTGCAATTTGTGCCCGGTTGTAGTTGGCGGACATGTGCTATAAACAGTACAAAAAATAGAAAAAGCCCCTCCCTTGGTGAAAGGAGAATCTTGAGAAACCTCACAATTTGATTCGATTAAGATTCAATTATTAGACGATTGGATTATAAAACAATTTTGAATGCATCACAGATCTTCAATTTTTTTTCATATATATTTACTACAAGACGCTGGACCAAACTGACTTACTTTTCTCCACCAACATGCACTTTTAAGTAAAGACAAGATCAGTCGACTTCTTTCACTTTTATTGAGAACATAAGGATTCTGACATGAAACATATTTAGTTTGATAATTAAATATCTTTCATAGCATCAAAAGTAAAAAAAAAAATCTGAACACAACAACCTTAAAATGAACAGCAATTAAACAACTAAAAGGTCAGAAGTCACTGCATGAAGTCCAAGCCCCTTTCCTGGTGTGAGGTCGTTTGAGTTACTTTTTCAAACACTCCATATTCTTCTGCAGGAGAGAGTTATGACGTCTATCCATCGCTGTAAAATGACATGCTTGGTTATTGATTAAACTCCTCTGAGGTTTATGACTCGTTGAAAACCATGAATTCTGAGACAGTGTTACATTAAAAATACATTTTTGCTGCTAAACACTTTTATTTATTGACGAGACTCTTAAAGACATGAAAGGAATCATCAAAAACAGCTTTAAGAAAAGATCCCACATCTCCATATTTACTGCCACTAAAGAAAACAGTTTCTTGGATCACATTTTGTAGTCAATAGAAAAGCAAATGTTCTTTATTTCATGGCGAGGACCGTTTCGCTTGTTTGATTGTTTACTAAAAGTGCTTGCAGATGAAAGCAAACAATACAGTGAATACAGTCAGCTGTGTGCTCAGGGAACGGCGCTGTCGCCATAGAAATAAAAGTCCTCAATAAGGAGAACAAAGATAAGAGCAAACATGATACGCACCAGACACCCTGATAAATGTTCCAGCATTTACTAAACTTTATTTTGAATTATTGACCTGGGGCAATCATCACCTGTACGTGGTTGACGTGACCTGCCTGATAAAGGAATAATCTCTGCTCTGTCTGGGTGTCCTGGGCTTTGCAGATATTGTGCAACACAGGGGTAATGCCAGGGAGGGGACGGCCGCCTGGAAATCACGCAGCCCCGTCCTGGCAGGAGGGGCGGGGCCAATACCTTTCCAAATCTTTCAGCAACTCCCATGCATGTCCCAAGATCTGTCTGTCACATTGCACTGAACACGTTGCAACAGACGGGCTCGCCAAAATTGCCACACATCAGGGCTTTTGGAGCCAAGATTAAGGTCATTAAGACAGACTGGATTACACACAGACACAAACTGGACTGTGAAGCTTCGCCGCATGTGGAAACAGAGTCTCGGAGAGCTCTGGGAGGATGCAGACATTCCCCTCTCAGGTTTCTCAAATGTGACTTGGGAATCATGTCCCTGTTTTACAGACTATCAGTGTCGTGGAGCAGCAGCTCCGAGAAACGCTGAGTCACTGCCATTTTTATTTAAAGATTGAGAGAATTGAACAGAAATATGGTTTGTTATTGAATCCAAATATATAAATAATTATGTTTTAACCCGTGCTGCCCTAAAAAATTAAAACTATAATCATTTTTGGAACGACAGGTATTACTTTTTGTTGTAATGTCTACATCTCAAACTAATATTGGGAAGTTTTTACTTCTGAATGATACAAGAATAAAGTTTTATGCACAAAGTGTATTAATAAATTACAATTCTATTCAATGTTGTGTTAACATGGAGTTCATGGTGTCAGGTCTGTTTGTTCAGATCTTCTACAGCTGAACTGCTCTGTTAAAAAACCCAACAAAAAGGGGTTTAAAATGAAAGCTTTCTGGATTTTACGTTTCCAGTCCTTATCTATTTCCCATACCTGCATATCTTTAGAGATGTGACTTGTTACAATAGCACTCTGGCTTCACAGTGAAGAGGCTCTGTGAAGCTCCAGCTTCCCCTACAATCCAAAAACATGTTTCATGGGTTTATTTGTGATTTGACGTGTCCGTTAGATGTGAATGTGAGTGTGTGATTGGTTATGTGAGGCCCTGTGTTGGACCGGTCCAGAGTGTACCCTTCGTTCTTCAGTATCTAGGTTTGCTTCAGTATCCCTGTTACCCCAAACAAAGATCAAGCGGGTAAAATAGTTAGACTTGTTACAAATATTTTTTTTTTCTTGAATATTGGTAAAGTTCAGCCAGCTAAAAGCCTCTCTGACCTTTCATGAGGTCTTTCAGCTGCTGCCACTACAAGCTCAGCTGCTTAAGAAAAAAAACTGTACCAAGGGCTGTATGCCAACAACTGTGCACGTGCACTCACTTTATCAGGACACAAAGTGCTTTGGCATAAAGTCAGGTGACAAAAAAGTAAAAAATCCCCTCTACTGCTTTTTTTTGTTTGTTGTAGAGGAACATAATCAGACTACAACTGCACCTAAAAGAGAAACTCATGATTATGTGTGCTATTTGGGAAGTAAAGGCTTAAAATGTTAAGTGTTCAATTATCTTTGCTGGATTTGTGATGCTCAGGATGAGTTATTTAGGTTTTTAATCAGCTTTTCTATGTTGACATTTTGGTCATGCAGCTATTGCAAAAAAAGCAGTTTTATCACCCAAAGCATTCAGAGTGTGGACATATTTGATCTGCCATTTCAGAGCAAATATTGACTCGTGTCAGTTTGACAACATTGTGTATCTGTACTGAAAAGACGAGCTGAAATCCAGCATCGACTGTGCTCACACAGCTACCAAATTCCTGCAGGAAAATGTCTTCTTCAGCCTGGCTACAAAGCTGAGGAGAAACCTTAAACTGGATGTATTTATCTGGGTGCATTTTTGAGTTTTTAATGTGGTTCTTAAACCTTGTTACTGTCTAAATACATTACTTATTTCTCTTTTTTCTTCTTTTTGCGAAATAACTCAAAATTTAAAGATGACCCTATTAGCTGTGGATGACACAACACCATCAAATATGAGATGCATCATTTGTTTGCTGAATTTCATCTTTTAGCTTGGGGTTAAGCCTCATCCTGACTGACATTCCCTGTGGGGCCAGCTGTCACCAGTCGGGTTGACCCAGTTTATCCGAGTGGGATGAGGCTCCCTGCCCGGCGCGGACATCTTGGTTTGCAGCCGCTTGTATGGCCCATTGTCCGTGGGAACACAGCAGCGGCCTCTCTCCGCACAGCTCAGACATTCTGCAAACCCTGTGACCCCCATCAGCTCGCTGCTGGTCGGAGGACTGACTATACCAGGCTGCTTCCTGGATACTCTGCTCCGCTTTGATTGGTGGATCTGTTGCTAAGGGAAGGGCTTTATGTCAGAGCAGACGCATGTGAGGCTTAATTTGTTTTACAGAGCTACGGACTGGTGTCGCTTTAGTGCCCTGAGGTTGCGTCCTTTGTGCCTCTTGAGCGTTTTCACCTGATGTTTTAAGTGTTTTACAGCCATTTATAGCCTGTAGCTCTCACTGCCAACATCATAGATTAGTGGGTTTCATAAAAGGTTGAAGAGATCAGGAATTCATTTATAGTGAGAAAGTTTAACCTTTTAGCTTCCCCAAATAAAGCTTCAAAACTGGCCTTTCTGTAAAAGGGTATTCCACTGGCTCCAGTTTAATAAAACTACAGGCCTTTATTTATATGAAGCTCTCAAAGTGCATTCAAGTGGTCACTTCCGATGAAAAGTATGTGCTTTTTGGGCTTCTGGGTTCAAAACTCTTGCATTCATCATAACGCCTGAACACCAAAACTGAAGATACCCAGTACAGCACCTGTCAAAGTCAAGGCCCGGTGGCCAGATCCGGCCCTCCAGGTCATTTTTTTAGTCATTAACTGCCTGGCGTTATCTTGACTTTTTCCAACTTGTATAATTTACACATGTTTTTTTATGAAGTGTAAAACATTGAAAGTTATTTAAGGTTTAAGTTGATTTGTTCTGTACAAGCATAGTAATGTTACATTTTTGAACTTCAAGTGTGTCGTTTATCCTGCGACCTAAAGTGTGTTTTGGATTTTTTGGCCCCCTGTACGATTGGGTTTGACACCCCTGCCCTACAGGATCAGACTCTGCCAAAGACCGGTCTTCTGAAGTCGGAAACTCTACCGAGGACCCGTTTGACTCTGGTAACCCTCAATGTGCAAATAACCACTTAAAAACTAAATGCCTGCACAGTTTGGGTTTCCATGGTCAAGCATAGCTACACATGGTAGAATTACTTTTTCCCACCACATGTAAAAAAAACATATTGAAAGATTAGCCACAATCGGGACTACAAATGGATGGTGGCATTTCACAGAAGTGTCTACCATTAGTAAATTTATTACAAGAAAAAAAAAATCCCATATTTGAATAGAGCTGTGGAAAAAGAAGACATAGTTGCACCAAAAACCTTTACACTGAGTTGTGTGCAATGACTAGTAAACAGTTGAAAAAGAAGCCCCTCCCTGCTCGTCTAGTGTGAACACCACATGCCAGGAGCCTGAATTGAGTGCATTCAATGATGAATTCCAGATTCCTGGAACTTAAAAGTGCAAAGTACTGAAGTTAGAGAATTCAAATTCCAAGTTTTCTTTTTTTATTTTAGTTGAACTGCATCAATATAAAAACCCATTTCTAGAATATTTAATTACAGACAAAAATTAGCCATTAGTCACAGTGAACTGAACAGGGTACAAGTGAAGACAAAGTCAAGGCACAGCACCAGGTGGGAAGGTTGGAGCTACACAGGTGAGGGCCCTCAGCTCAGCACTACAGATATTTACAGTTTCAAGAGCAGGACAGCATCTCCAACATGCTGAGCATCATCTGGGTGAACCTCCACCAAGAGTCAGGCTTCATGGGTTCCTGATGGGGGTGGAGGCGGTTAAAAATGGCTTTACTCAGGAGTGAGAAGACTGGAGCCCCGTTAGTTCACGTTCTGAGATTGCACAAGTTATCCCGTTAAAGTTCGAGTCCAGCAGGAGCTTATCGCATGAAGTTCCCTCCTCCGATCTCCCGCTTGTATCTGTTGGTGAGGTCGTCCGCCTGCAGCGTCAGCTTGGACAGAACTCCGAACAGTCCTCGGAGGTGATAGTGGAACTGCCGCTCCAGGTCCGCGTTGTCGTCCAGGGGCAGCGCCCCGGTCACCGGCTGCTGCTCCTCCTGCTTCACGGCCATCTCCAGGAAGCTGGCGCCGCTGCTCATCTCCCTGCGGAGGAGGCCCCACTCCATGTCGTTCTTGATGGACTTGAGCAGCAGGTAGTGCTCGTACATGTCCCTCTGCTTGTTGGAGCAGGGCGGCTCGTTGTTGTTGGCCTCCCCCTGGCTGCAGGCCTGCTCGTCCAGCGGCAGGTCCCGCAGCAGGCTGGGCACCATGATGGTCTCGTCCATGTTGTTGGCGGCCGCGATGAAGCGGTGCATGACGTTGATGAGCGAATGCTTGTTGGTGGAGGAGTCGCTGTTGATCTGCATCATGGTGGAGGCTTACGGCGGATCTGCAGGAGGCGGACAGGACAGCAGGTTGGTTGCAGTGCAAACCGCTGAACCACAGCTTCTACACGACCGATATTTTACAAATATATGCACTAGCTAAATCTACTCCGATTAAAAGCATGGGATAATTAAGACCAACCAACCTGGAAATCGATCAACAATCGGGGACTAGTTTATTCGGAGGAGCTCCACGAACCGGACGCCACCCGCCGTGAAGGAAAGCAAAGATTTCCTCAACGAGCTACGAGCTCAAAGCTGCTTTTATACCAGAGACGCCGGCAGGGAAACCAGGGGGCGGGGTCACGCGAGCATCTGATTCCCAGCGGCCAATCATATTAAAGCTTTCAGACATCAATCAACATATTTGCTTAGGGCTTGCCTGCATCCCGGCAACTTCCTCTTTGTCAAACCGTTAGTGGCCTCGAGGCAAAAACGATTAAGAGATGCTGAGCAGCAGGTTTGACACCTTCATGACCTGTAACTATACATCAAACGTCTAAATGTAAATTTTTAACTTTAAGTAAAAGGATGTTCATCTCTACTGTGCAACACTGCCTCCTGCTGGCCGGATTGAGTAAATACAGCTTTGCCTTCTGACCTCTGCTGACCTATTTCATCATTTAAACCTAATAATTTTAACTCACAGTGACAAACCATTTAACCAATAAAAGCCACTCCCCCTAAACGATATTCAGAGAGCAATTCTTACCTAAAGCGGGCCAGACCAAAAGGCTTCAAACCATGACGTCAACAGATAGTCTGGTTTCCCTTATGTCTGTGTCAGCTGGTCAGATTGCATTAATTAGCCATCAGGTGTCCGTTTCTGATGTGGATCTGATCACTTTCACCTGCAGCTCCATTTATATCAATGCACATCTTTGTCAAAGTTCATTTTTGCTTCTCAGATGAATTTTTATAGGTTATGGTCAAATTTATTTTAGTAAATCTTCACATTATTTTGTGGAAAATAGGACATCCTGCATTTAAAAAACTTCTTTAGAGGTGAAGTTGAGAAATTTAAACTTTATAATGCAATTTTACAAAAGTCCTCCTTTCAAATGCAGAGACAGGATGGCCTTTTTAGTAGTACTGATTAGGAATAAAACTGAAAGCTTAAATAAAAAAAGGGCAAAATAATAAATAAAAATCACAAGTACCATACATACTTCTGTTACTATTTTTTTTAAATAAAAAGTTTAATGTCACAAATAAAAAAGATAATGAAGATTGAATGTACTTTTAGGAAGGAAGTTTATGAAATTATTTTTTTTAAGTAAGCACAAGTAAAAGTGCATCAGAATCATCTTTTGTTATTACCTGACACCCAACTTTAATATCTTTATTCCCATCTGAGGATGAGTAGCACCAACTGCTTAATTTGCACAGTGCTCCAGTATCTGTGAATATTGTCATAGATATCTCCTCCGGCTAACGTGTGCACACAAAGTCCACTGATAAAGTTTTATTGTACAGGTACAACATTTAGCTATAATTATCTGACATAATTTATAACAGAAAAAGGTAAATCTGCTTTGGTCCCACATATCCAAAGTGGGTTAAAGTTTATTTTGTCAACACAGATACTTCATATCTCTGATGTTGTGAGTTATGTGAAAAGGTTGGGGTTATCAGCAGGCCAGACTGTACTACAAACAGAAATATGACATTTGAGGGCCTGAGAAGTGAAGGATAATTTGGACACTCCTGATGTTTACTGGTAAGAAATTCAATTCTGATCATTTCTTTCATTGAAGTCCATAAAAATCCAAAACGCTTCTTAAGATGCATTTCCAGACCAGACATGATTAAAGATACAGGTTTTTATTTTTTCCAAGTATTTTACATGCATTCACAAAAGAAAACGAACAAACAAATTACACCAAAGACAGTCAGAATAGCTGAATAAAGTTGGCACACATCATTGCAGACTTTCAGCAGGACTGGCCCCACTGAGGCTCATTGCTACACCTCAGACTGATGTCCGGGTGGTGACCTCCTCTCCATCTGGTCCACGTTTCACATAAACTCGAGTGGTGTTGAACATTTACTAGCTTAACGTCTACTGAATACAGAACAAGGAAGCTGTAAGATGAGACAGAATAAGGGAAAAACATTACGACAGTCATGATTTCCTCCAAGGAATAAACTTGAAATGTTAAGGTCCCTTCTTTGCTTTTTTTAATCCCTTCTTTCCCATGACCACCTTCATTTCAGCTCTTTTTTTTATTTTTCTGCAAAGGTGAGACTGACTAAAAGAAGAAGCAGGTTTTCCTCTCTAAAATGATAGTGACTAACACACACACACTAATAAAATCTTAACGGAGTCGGTTGGAGGTGTTTGCCGTCTTTGACCTGCAAGAGGAACACATAAAAACACGGCCGCTCAGACACACACACAGGAATCCAGTCGTTTACTAAATAAAAACTAAAACTCTTACCTGATCACAGAGACTGTTAGACCATCTCATACTGGTTGTTGGTTATGTATCGAGACAAACAGCAGGCCAGGAATATCCCAAACACCTTCAAAGAGAGAAGAAGATCCACACATTTGTCAAGTTTAAAACTCAAGATTTAAAAAAAAAAATGTTGAAGTTTTTTCCAAGTTCCATGTAAATGTGGAACAGCAAAGTGTAACTTTAACAGGTTGATGAATGACATCCATGTATGAGTCAGACTTCAACGCTGCTACAAAGCAGTGACCTGTATGGACCTGGCTCGCTCGGTTTACGGGATGCCCCTTCAGTGAAGCACAGATCAGGTTTTCAACTGTCCAATAAATACATTTGTGTTTAATATCGTTTATTTCATTATAATTTATTCTCACATGAAAATGTCTCCAATAAAGATCTGCTCTTGTTTTAGCTTACAATCCATAAAAACACAGAAACTCTTTTACTAATTGAATTCTCTACACACTTTTGCGTTGTTCTAGAGGCTCAATTGCTTCTCTGCTAAACTCCTAGAAAAGAAAACAAGAAAAAAAAAAACGTTCTTTGCGTAACAAACACTGTAAACAAAGTTTGCTTCATCTGCCGGAGGCTCAATCACGCCACCAAACCATTCCAAGCTCGCCGCTTTACATGCGTTTTACATAAATCGCGTTCAACAAGTCTGACTGAAATATACAAATGAGTTGACAGGTGAGGCTTTTTTCCAACATGAAGGATCATAATACTTGCGAGCGGTTTTGTTTTCTCACTCGCAGTCTTAACTGTTGGCACATTCTGTGAAAATAAAACCACAGTGTCCTGAGCGTAAACTGGAATGATGGGCACGCATGTGCTATACAAGTTGTTTTAGATGCAGCAGACCCTCATTCACCTCATCAAATTAATAGTCTGAGGCAAAGAAGAAGCATTTAATTAAAGGACACCACTAGGATTTTTCAGTTGTTATAAGAAGTTAAATATTTTACAATAATTGTGTTCTCCTGGTCCTTTCCGTACATTTTTCGGCAGGTAAAAATTCAATCATATTTTCATCGAATTCGGTAATCTTGGTATCAAATGTTCAGGACATCACTGCTTGTATTTTTGGTATTTATAAACATTATAGTTTTTGAAATATTGCGCAAAATATGCCCCATAGGAAGTAAATGAGAATTTTTTAAAATTCTTCAAAAACTTTGAAACCATAATTTGTAGTCATTTTAAAATAATTTGACATTGAGCTGTTAATTGAGCATTATGCTAGCTAATCTGGCATCTACTGAGATTTTTTTGTGCTAATTTGGAATTTAGTTAATATTTAAGCAACATGCTAATATTTTGGCTAGTATGCTATGTACTGAGTTTTTTTTAAATGCCACTTTGGAATTTAGCTAACATTTTATCAGAATGCTAATGTTTTGAACCTAATATTTTAAGAAAAGGATAATTTGTTTTTTAATAATTTGACATTCTACTAAGGATTATTAGGCTATTTTGGAGTTTAGCTAGTATTTTAGCAATGTGCTAAGCTTTTTAGACTAATATGACATCTATTAAGGTTTTTTGGGCTAATTTGGAGTTTACCACATATTTAAACAACACACTACATGCTTTAGCAAAATTGCAACATATTTAGGCTTTTACAGCAAACTTACTACAAATTTTTCAGAAATGTAAGCCAATTTAAGCAGTCTTTAATAGTTCTTTAACAAAATGTAAAGTCTTTTAGCCAATTTAGCATTATGTAAATCACATTTTCAGCAAATCCCTTCAGCAATAAGAGTAGCCTAAATTGCTTCAGCATTTTCAGCAAAAAGCTTCAGCATCTTCAGTGATCAGATTCAGCAAAAATGATTCACACTAGCATTGTCACAGGTAATGCAACTTTTCTAGTTTTGTTTATTTTAAATATTTCGGGTCTGAAGGTCTCCATTTCCATTCTGTGTTTTTGATAATGATCTTTGCAAGAATCACCTCTCCTAAGGTGACCTCGCTTTGATTTACCACATTTCTTTCCAAGGACAATTTGAACACACTAAATTGTGATGAGCTACAGAGGCTCACCCCCAGTATGCCAGCTGTCCTGCTTAAGAGTAACACAGTGACTTATTTTATTTTGTAAGATGCTTCCTGTGAGGGACAGAAGACGTTTTCCCTTTCCCCCCAAGAAATATTTAAATGAGACATCAGTGGATGCAGTTTATTCTTAGCAGGCTCTGGAGGTTTAGTTTCTTAAGGAAAAACTTTGTGAACAACATTCAGCGTGAAGCAGGATGTGCTCCAATGTTGCTTCTTAAATCTGGAATTTTCCACTTGTCTGGCGTCCATGTGTGTGATCAAAAGTGGGAAAATCGACCAGACTGGGGGATAATATGAATATTAAGTATAAGTCAGTTAAAAGATAGCCATCACAAGTGAGTTTCATATTACCAAACCAAATAAATCTTGCCTCAAAACAACCAGAGCATCTCCCCAAAACTGCAGGTTTTAGACGTACAAAGATGTAAAAACAAACAATGATTCCTTTATCACATTTCCATTAAAAACATGGAAGCCAAACCTCTTGATGTGCAACTTAAAGATGGGAATGTGTTGTTGAAATCACAGCAATGATCACTGTGAATATATGGGTGTTCAGTGTCAGTCGCACCTGAAAGAATGCAATCCCAAACGAAATGCCAGCAATGACTCCCAGGTTAGACTCCATCACATTTGTCACCAGAGCAAAGCAACCCTGTGAGAGATAAAACAAAGGGAGACATTGAAAGCTTTGAAAAAAAATCCCAGCAGGACCTTTGGCTGTTCAGCTGCTCCAGACTCACCGTTGTGAACACCTCTTTCCCAGCCTTATCGAGGTCTTTCAAGATCTCATCGGTGCAGTTGCTGTTCTCTCTACAGCAGCTGCGAGGGATTCCCTTGGAATTAAAGTAAGGCGCATCCTTCCAGTCAGTGTAATTTTTCACTCCGCAGCAATGCAGCTGAAAACAGCAAACACTACAGTTTATACATGTCAGTGGTAAATAAATACACCTCTGCTGCTAATGCTTCAGCACTGGACTTTCACAGTTAAGAGAGGCCTTCAGTTTGTAGTCGGGGAACATTAGGACTTACCGTTCTCTGGATGGTATCCAGTGCAGAGCTTAAGGTGTTTGTCTCATTGTAGGACTTCACTGCATTCGTATAGGCAGTTCCCATCACAGCCTTAATCTGGTGAGTAAAAAATAGAGCAGATGATGAGGTTTGATGGACTAATATAACTTCTGTATCTAAAAACGTGTCTCACCTCATGCCTGAAGATGAAGCCTGAAATTCCAGCCACAAGCTCAGCCAGGAACACCAGGGTCAAAAACATGGCGTACTAACGGAGCACACACACACACGTGAGCTCCAAAACATCTCATTTGAGGAAGGGTGCTTTCTGCTGCTCCTCTTACCAGTTTGAGCATCCACGGGCTGCCGCGGCACGTGGCGAAGCAGCCGAACAGGCCGAAAATAACAATGATGGCTCCGGTCCCAATGAGGACATACGGCGCGTTGGTGCCCCCCTCAGAAGCCAGGGAGAGATATGCCTCAAGGCTGACCTTACCCCACACCCCGACGGCCAGCAGCACCACTCCTGTGAACTGAAAACCAGCACTTTGAGTAGAGAGAACTGACTGATCAACTCACTCTGATCAGCAGAACGTCAGCAACAAATGTCTCAAAGGAAGATAAGTCAAGGTAAGTAAAAAGTCATCCAACATGAATTATCAGACACTGAAACTTGACTAGCAAGAGAGCTCTCAGCAATGGGGGCAGGGGTTGCTTTGATTCAGTGGCCCCACCCCCCATTTAGTAGGGCTGGGTTGATGAAATCGATTGAACTTAACAGGACAATAATCAATTTATAAAAAATTTGATCAATTTAGCAAATAAAACTAAAGTCTACTAGCTTGATGCTAAAGTTTTAATGGAATTTCCCATAGGATGGCTAATGCTAACGCTCGGTCGACCTTAACATACATTACCGACTAAATTAATATCTTTATAAACTCACAAGCACGAACTTTCCAAACTCCTCTAAGGAAACATTTTTAAAGTAATATTTGTGGTCTAAAACACTGATTTTTGATTTTCTTCTTCCACTGGAATAAGGTGTAATGCCATAGCGTGATCGCCACCTAGTGGCCATACTGAAATGCCCTCCAGGAGAAGCAGAACAATGTTTACTATGTTAATGATCTGAACATTTTAGTTAGAGCTTCTCCTTTTGAGAATCTATGTAACACTATTTGATATTAACAATCTCAATATTTGATGAATAGATTTTACAGTATATGAACTGTATCAGATTAATATAAATATATTCAAAACAAATAGTAGATTATTAATGTTTTTCTAAAAAAATGTGTCTAAATGTGTAAACTCAAAATTGAATTGAGAGGATCAAAGGAATCAAAGAAAAAAAATTGTAATTGAATTGATCCAGCCTCTTGTGAATTGAATAGTTTCTGGAAATTATTATATTTATTTATATTTAAAATTTATACCCAACCCTACATTTAGATGAATTTCTATTAAACTACTGCCGCTCTGCAGAAACTATGTCCTATTAAACAACACTGTTTTTTAGTTTGGCAAAAAAAATGACATAATCATAATTAAAAAAACACTGCAAACACATTTACAATAGATGCAAAGATGATCTAAGGAGTCTTTAAAGCAATTTGCTCACAAGATCTGCCCGAATAATGCGAAGCAGACGTCAATGGCTAAATATAGATCTCAAAACTGATGTTTATGCCAAGCAAGAATTCTGCATGGCTTTTTTACAGAGCTGGGAACTTCTAACCAGACAAATATCATCAATATCTTTATTCATTTATGAAGCGCTGCATCCAGTAAAAATCAAATTTGCCTTATCAAACTGTTGCTGTTCTTTTGGGAAACAAAATAAAGTACAGGGCCGATTTCAGCGATACGATAAACAAAATTAACTTCCACATTTGATCAACTTTAGACAAAACCCCACCAGTCGCAGCATCACAGATCGAGATGTTCCAATAGATTCATTTAGCTGCCAGTCTCAGCAAAAACACACCTGGGAAAAGCTTTTAGTCTGCGCTTCAATCATCTCTGGATTTTCCTTAACGCCTCAGTAGGAGTCATTAGCCAGACCAGAGGCAGCAGCTCAAACAGCCAGCAGCAATAAAACGCCAGATAAAAAACACTGACCTGAACTGCATCTTGGAACAGCATTAACCTCAGCTGATTGCTTGGTCTAACAGTGGGAGCAACCATAAGTGCCCATTTTCTACTGATGTTGATCTTCTGTTTATCCTTTGTAAATAAACCTGAGCGGTGTGTGTTTGCAGTGAGACATCATCACCTTTCAAAAGACAGTTTAACCCATGTACACTTTTATTGGTTACATGAGGAAAAGGGAAAACATGTGCAGTGAATTAAATTTATATTTTTGTTATTCGTGTAGCTGAGTTAATATATTTAATGTATGCGATGTGAAGGGTTTAGAATGAAGTTCATGGTCAAATTTACTACAAATATAACTTAAAACATGCAGTACCGTTATGCCCCACATACATCTAACCCATCCCATCCTATGATACAGTCACCGCCGTGCTGTCAGCTGCATGTGAAAGCAGGATTTTCCTTTAAAATGTGACACTTTCTGAGGCTGTTTACTATTAATCTTGATTTTAGAAAGTAAAGGTTTTCTCATTACAACCCTGCCAATTGTGCTGTTTGTTTTTAACCATTATTACCTTTAACTCTTGAAATGTTCTTACTGTGTGATTCAGGTGGCGACAGCTGGATCTAAATTCTTAAAACATCCAAACTTCTCTTAGAAGGTATGGGTATTTTCTTCATTAAAATTTGTTTCAATTCATTATCTTGCATGAATAAAATGAGAACCAACCAGTTTCTTATGAATTACTACTCTGACTATAGGTGTGCCTTTTTCTTTTCTTTAGTGAAGGTGGTACTTTTTTAATTTTAACAGATGGTTATAAAAGAACCTATTATATGAAGCCAAGAGGGTGTTTACTTTCCATGTGACTGAACTGTTGAAGAAAATGTGAACGTTCTTCAGATAATGAGTGTTAATAACAAAAGCAAAAGAAACTTCTTTATTATAATTAATTTTGCAGCTATTTTGACTAAATCCATTATCACCTTTCAGCATCATCAGCTTAACTTTTTTAATTTGTGTCAGGAAATGTTTGAAATTGACTTGGAAATTTTTGATTTATCACCTGCCATGATCAGAAGCAATCAAAACAGCCCACAGCATTTCCATATATCCCAAAGGTGTTTCAGGTGTTTTGCTTTTTTTGCTTTCTTAAAGTTTTCATTGAACAATGATAAATAATAAAAGGACAGTGAAATTATAAGACAAACAAAAAAAAAAGCATACAAACAGCTGCTCTTATAATGCAAGACTTTATCAAAATTTGTAAAACTATCCATAAACACAAAAAGGAATAGACACTTTAAAAAGCTAAAATTATAGGTTGAATCTTTTCCTAAAGATCCAGTCCGATTAAAATTGTGGTCTTTACATGTTCTTGTGCCGTTTTTCTGACGATGGAAGACATAAATAAAGCAAATCTGCGTATTTTTTTTTTTATTCAAATCGCTGTGGATCAGTGGCAGAAAAAAAGCCCCTTTAAATAAGATTGTATTTGTGATGTGGAAAATACGCTGGGCAGACCACCAGCTCCTTGTTCTGCTTCTTTCTAATGCATGCACTTGTATCAGACTAGATGTCTTCGTTTTCTGGCATTAGGCTAGATGAATATTGTCAGGATTAGCTCCAATATTACTTTCCAGTTTTGTTGCAGCAGTAATGTTACGATGGGGTTGCGAGGGGCTGTAAACTAGCGGGAAATTGAATAAATGGATGGGTGACAGGAAGTGGGTGTGGGCTTACTCTGTGCCAATGGTACCAGCCACAATTTATAGGTGAATTTCTAATGAAGTCCTGTCGCTCTGCAGAAACTGCATGTCTTAGACAAAACTCCTGAAGGCTGAATGACAACAGAACCGTACAAATATTGGCAATGAGCAGTTTCCACGTTGATACCACTACACTTGTGGATTCCTTTGTCAAAGCTTTTGATGATCAGCTGACATAAATCTATGATAGGATGATATGGACCTGCAGTTTTAGGGTGGCTGGCTCCAAAGCCACCAGCATTAAACCTGTATAAGATAAATAACCAGCTGTGTTTGTACCATTATCTTACTCCACTGCTGTGCCCTTGAGCAAAGCTTTAATCCAATCACTCCAGTGGAGCTGATCAATGGTCGTAAATAAATGCATTTGTACAAAAGGGCAGATACCAAGTGTGAATGTGAACATGGTGTCTTTTAAACATAAACTCCACTCTCCTTTGAATAGAAAATGTTAAAAGTAAAAACAGACAAAAAAGTAAAGCCCAAGTGGTTCAAGGAGTTTCCTTTTGTGTTAATTCCTTCAGAGATTTTTCTGTTTATGAGATGCATCTTCTTAACAATTAACTTTTATCTTGTATATTAAAATAAATGTTCCAACAATCAAAACCAGACGCACGAATTCTGTACAGATTTTTCAAATTTAATTTGATATACTACTGTACTACTTCAATTTTAAAATAAAAAAATACGAGGATAAGTAGCAAAACAAGAATAACAAAGAGACTATTTGCACATAATTTTGAAATAGTGCAGCTAGTGCTGAAATATGTGCAGGCAATGCAGCAATGTGCAACATAGCCGCACGTATTATGTGTGGCCAACATGAATTTCCATGTTTTAGTGTAAATTACATCAGCAAAAGTTGTTGCTTTTTTGCATTTTACTCGCAAATAACTTTTATGCCAAACAAGTTGTTCATTGTGTCAAAAATTAAATGTAATGCAAATAAACTGGTTTTCCGGGAGTTTTTAGAAAATAATAATTTTTAGAAAAGTAAATAATTTTACAAATGATTACATTTAAAACATCTAATATATTATAATAGATATTATATTTACTTTTAAGTACACTGATGGAGTTTATTTAGATATTCTCTATAGGAAATCCAGGAAGTATAAATGTAAAATGACTGAATAAATAAATACATAAAAATTAAAGTTGATTGGGGAAAACTGGTAAAATAGTCTTTTAATCCTTTTAATTAAAAAAAAGTTAAAAGTGGATACCTTAAAATAAAAGAGAAAGTAAATCTCAACTATTTGTAGTCAAATTATTACATTAAGAATTTTTCCCACTAAATCTCACAACTAACAGTTCAATAAAGCCACTCATTGGAAAATTTATCACGTTTATGACAACATTTTGAGGTTTTACTTTATTTTAAAAAAGCTTATTTTAAAGTTTTCTTATTTTAGCAGAACTACTTTTATACTAACGTCTATTGGTATTCTGTACAATCGAATATTTGAAAGAAAAAGTAAAACAAAAGTGGTCATTTTAACGTAAGTAGGTAATACATTTTTAAACAGAAAGCCGAGAAATAATTAATTGTTCAATAATGTCATTAAACATTAGAACATTTTGTTTTCGTAAACAGCTAAATGCTGCGTTCACGGACACACACACAAAAATCTTTTTAAGGTTAATGTTTGTTTCTTCCGGTCAGTATTTGGCACAACACCGGCAGCCACGGGACAATCAACAAGTGTTTTTTTTTTCTCCCCCCAACACCAAACAAATTCCTAGCACGCTAACAGCAGTGATTTACCACTAGCTCCTTTGACTAGCGGATTCTCTGAGCTCTTTGTTGCTCTGTTGTTTGCTAGCTGGCCCCCATCCCAAGTCCAGCCGACAACTCACCCAGAAAATGAGGCTGTAGCAGATGAGAAAAGTCTTCAGGCAGGTTATCACCGGCTTCGTCTGAAGGCGTCGAGACGGTGGCGACATGTTGGGAGTTTTACCAAGAGCCAGAAAAGACAAAAAAAAAGTTTTCTGCTCTCCGCTTCGACGCGGAAATGTTGGGGAGGAAGAACGAAAAAAAATCTTTCAGAGATAAATCCCTAAGGAAAAAGGGAAGTGTCGTCACGACCCCAACATTCACTTTCCTGCATGGATGAAGAGCTCTTTTCATACTCAAGTCCTTAAAAAAACAAAAGCGCAAAAAACACCGGAAAGCCGCTCGCGGGGCCGCCAAAATAAAATACAAGAACACCTTTAAATAAATATTAGCCAAAGGCTTTAAATAGAAAACATACATAATCAAACCCATTAACCTACATAACTAACTAATTTTATTTAAAAAATAAAAAACACAAGTAAATAGCAGTGGAATTAACCAGGATTCCATGCCTTTCAAAGTTAATACACTTATTTTGATAATAGCTGAACTGTTTCCGGTCTGAGTGAGGGCAAAATCTTCTCTCTTGCTTTAAAGTTTAGGGAAATGAGATAAGCTTTGTAAATAGTGTTAACAACGTGGCACCTATTAAGCACTAAGCGTGAATATTGTTTATGCAGTATTTTTCGCTAATATATAATGTTGTGTTTTTTCTATTTATTGTATATCTTTTCTCATACTTTTCTCATATGTAGTTTTATTTTATTTCATTTTTTAAAATCTTATATAAATACTTAACGACAACGGCGTTTATGCTGGCAATGTGTGATTTTTTTTATTTTTTTATTTTTTATTTTTGCTTGCGATAAACCCATATGGATAAACCAGTGACCGTCCTCTTGTCTCTTGGGCTTTACATTTACTTTCTAGAGGAGCTTTGGCGCCATCTAGCGGTTGAGTCTCGCGGCAGGAACGCCTTGGCATCAAGCGGCGTCTTTTCTCAACAAAACTAGGTCCTGAACGTCTTTGTGCGACACTAGCTCCAAATCCATCTCCGGATTTACCTGCATTTTTCTTTGTCAAACACAACCCTGGAGCAAAAACAGCTTTACATTTTTTACTCTCATTTTCCTCTGGAAGTGTCTTTTTTCCTCCAGACATGATCCTCAACGGAGTCGTTTGTGTATTTATCTTACTGTCCCTCCTTGGTGAGTAGAAATTCCACTTTCGCAACTGCGTAGAAAAGAACCTTGCATCAATAAACTGTTAGAAGAAAGTTAGGCCAACTCTTATGAGATTGTCACAATTTATTTAAATTAAATATATGTTTGTATGTCTTACATTAAATAGAAATGAAACTTTGTTTTTCCAAAACTTTAAGACAAAAATGTGATTTTCTTGCTAAATCAACAGAAACTAGTAGATTTTCGGATTAAACTAAATCAAATTGAGAAAATGTTGAAAAATAGTCCTTAATAACTTGAACATAAAAAGACTATTTTTGAAGTGGTAATGGCCCTAATGCATCTGTCTTCTGTGTGACAAAGAATAATCTTGTTGGAAGACAAAGCAGACTGTAAATGTGTCTGTTCCTCACAGGAGGCTCATAATGTTACAACAAATGTCATTACTACTGTTTGATTCACTGTAAGTCCTGAAAAGATTTGAAAGATGTTCCATAGTGCATTTCTGGAGAAGGTTCAAGTCAAGCTGCCTCTGCCCTGCAGCAGGGAGAGGCTTTCATCTCAGCAAAAACAGATGCAGATGTGCTGATCTCCAAAAGAGGTCCACTCTCTTCTCTGTGGAATGAAGAATAAACTCTCAACATATCCCAGCATGCAACTGGCTGCGCTCCAGAGGAGATGAATTTCACATTAGCTGCAGCTGGGCCTGCATGCTCCTCTCTTCTGGTGAGCTGGGGGGGTTTAATTACAGCTGGGCTCCAATCACTGCCAGATAATTACTGAGACACCCCCTCCTCCTCTTTGAAGCAGACCCAGCTAACGTCTTCTGTTAAAGCTTTGAGATAAAGTGACCTGGGAGGGAGCGGGGGGCTCACAGGAGCTCAGATGCAGACTGATTGAAAGGATGCAGATGTGTCCTCAGGTTTGTCATCAGAAAATGAAACCTTAGATGGACAGCATTGGGGTGAGTCACTGCTGCAGCAGCCTGTCTCCGTGCATCAGCTTGAGCTCTGAGCGATGGACCGCTTGTGTCAGTAGCATCGTGAAAATCTTTAATTTGAGAGGAATAAAAACCAAAAATGCAGACGATAGATTTAATTCAAACATTTCCTGGAACCATTTGCATTAAAATTAAAAAAAGCAGACATAGTGAACTGGAAAAAATGAGGCCAGCTAAGCAGGAAGAGGCCTGACATGGAGGTGTGGGTTTCCTGACTGGAAAAGTTTAGCTGCCTGCTCTGAACATGCAGCCATTCTTCAAGATTTCCCAAGAATAATGAGCTAAAACCACAATCTGATGAGGAAATAAGAGCAGTGTGACACTGAAAAGGATTGCTTGTGCACAGAGTATTTCAGTCACGGTGGAAAGTGATGAATAAGAAGCACCATCTGCAAGTCAGCAGTGAAAGCAGGCTGCTGGCCTCAGTGTGTGGTGAGCTTTCTGCCAGTTTATTGACATGCAAACCAGCTTTAGATATTAAATCACACTGGAAAATAGTTTCTACATTTTTTTATGGGCGTTATTTGTAGAGTAAGAAGATTTCTTTTGAGGAAACACCTACTGCTTACTCCTCCTGCCATCTTTGTATCAATTCACAATTGCATCTTTTGTTTTTATTTTATTGTATTTTTTTTAACCTATTTTTCAGTCACACCGGATGCTGGATTTGTATTCATCTTTGAGATTTTTTTTATTTTTTTTCCCTTTTAAATATCTTAAAATGAGTCCAACTTTAATGGTGTCTGAAGAAATACAAGCAACTTATTTGAATGTTTCCTCTCAATGAAGTAAATTAAGCTGAAAGTCCCACTCCAGTCCTCTTTTTATATATTTTCAAAGCATTCCCGGAGGTCTTTTATTTATGATTATGCTGTTTTTAGCCAAAATCAAAAAATCTGTCAGGCAAAATAAAGCATTTATTTATCTTTTATTTTACATATGAGCTGCTTGAAAAGAACAAACGTTTCAGTTGCTTATACTCATTTAAACCTCTGGATTTTCCATCACTGATTTCTTATCCAGGTGTTTCCGACCTGGAATGTTGTGTAAAGGGAAGTTGTGAAAAATGAGACTGTGGGGAGAACCGCGTCCCCCTGATGCTCCATGACCCACATTTCTTGTGTTCAGGTTGTTGTCTTCCGCTATGAACCAGTTTCTGTGAAATGAATCAAATGAAAGGCTTGTTTTTCTCTCTTTCAGCTGCTGCAGTTCCGGTTGGAGCCGACACAGAGTACGACAGCTACAACCAGTCTGCAGAAGATGAAGCTCCTCAGTTCGACTACACATGTTTGTGCGATTTTATTCTCTTTTACAATCAGAAAGCAGAGAATTTTCACTGTTTTCTGTTGTTTGGTGGATGCACTTTTTTTTTGAGTGTGTTTCATTAAAAAAAAAGACTTATGGTGATCTAGCAGGTTTGGCTCCAGCAGCCCCATGACCCTGAAAGGGATTCAGTGGGTTCTGATGGATGAATAGTTGGATGGACGGACTTATGGCAGCAAATGTTTTTCAATAGAGCCTGTATGCATCATTGAACCTTGAAAATGTCATTTATATCTCGGAAAAATAAGTTTAAATGTGAAAGATTCTGCAGGCTGGACACACATTATTGTCTCTAAACGTTGTCAAAGTCTACAAACTTTTATCTAACCAATGTGAGATTCTTAAATATGCATGCTGCATTTTCATGTAAGTAAACCTTTCAGTTGAAAAGGCCAGAGAAAATGAAAAGACTTTCAGAACTTTGGTCAAACTCTAAATCCCAAAAGCTTTCTGGAAACCTGACTGACGCTTACAAATTCACTTCTGAAAATGTTTTTTTTTTTTTACTTTAAATTTTCTGTTGAATCTAATAAGAAGAGAATATCACATTTCTTCACTTTTTTCTCAAATGTTTAATGTATTTATTGAAACCAAATTTTTGTGCCAATGGAAACTGTGCAAATGACAAATGAATTCTAACTTTCAGATGTTTTATGCCATTTTATATCAAGTTCAAATGTCCCTACATGTTCTAAAAGTTGGATTTTAAAAAGCCAGACATTTTTTAAGCAGAGCTGCTTCCAAAAATTCTATTTTAAAATGTGTTGCAGCTTTTTAAAAATCCCCTTTCTTTTAAAAACAGACCCTTACTGGTGTCACCCTGTGAACCTGATCAACGGCGAGGTGACCTGCCATTCTCCTAGAGCTGGGGGCTACAGCAGCACGCTGGGGAGCCGCTGTAAAATGAGCTGCGATCGAGGGTACCGGCTGATTGGAAGAAGATCAATCCAGTGTCTGGCCACCCGCCGCTGGTCTGGGACCGCCTACTGTCGCAGTACGTGCAGAGATTTCATTTCAGGGATGATCTGTGGTTGTTTTGGGTAGACTGGACCAAAGCAGAAGTGTTTTCAGCTGAAGGTAACAGACTCTGCTGCATGAAATGGTGCGTTTAAGGACTTGTGTGCTTCCTTAGAGATCCGCTGCCATGTGCTGCCCCTCATTCCTCACGGCAGATACACCTGCAGTCAAGGCTTCTACGTGGACTCCAGGTGTGACTTCACCTGCAGGGTAGGCTACCGCATTGAGGGGGAACACTCACGCACCTGCCTGCCCTCGGGGGCGTGGAGTGGAGCACAGCCGGTGTGTTCAGGTACAGTTTCTACAAAGCTTGCTCAAATGTTAAAGTTGATTTGGAAATGGATCGATCCGGGATTTCAGCGTTTCATGCATGTTCCCGGCTCCTCTTTGGCTGGAGTCAGCGTTCACCCCTGTTTCTTCTCACACTCAAACCCTTTTTATGTGCGATTAAAGATTTTTCCTCTCATCCTCCGTCGCTCCCTTCATTTCAGATACAGAGCCTCCGAAGATTAAGTGTCCTCCATCCAGACTCAAGGTTGCCGACCCAGGAAAGCTGAGTGCCAGAGTGACCTGGGACCCCCCCAGCGCCACAGACACCGCAGACAAATCCCTCAAGTTAGTTGCTTCTTTTCTTTCAGTGTTTTCAGCTCTAAATGGATCACCTGACCTCTTCCTTCATCTCTGCAGCGTAGTACTAGTGGGCCAAGAACCCGACACTGAATTCCAAGAAGGAGTTCATGTCATCAGATACAAAGTGTACGATCAAGCCAGGAACAGAGCCGCCTGCAAGTTTATTGTACGTGTTGAGGGTAAGCTACGTGCTCTATAATGCGTTCAGGAAAAAAATTACCTTTTGGGGTCACATTTTTATGTTTTTCATCTGTGTTCTCTGTGAAGTGAGAAGGTGTCCAGACCTACCCTCACCTCTGCACGGTTACCTGAGCTGCACCTCTGTGGGGAACAACTACGGTGCAGCCTGTGAGTACCACTGTGACGGAGGATACGAGCTCAAGGGGATGTCCACCCGCGTCTGCCAGCTCAACCGCAGCTGGAGCGGGGGTGCGTCTGAGTGCACCCGTAAGTACTGAGGGGTCATGGAGTGAAAAAAATCATGCCATCTTGTTAGGTGTGATATTTGTGTGATCAAAACTATTTCAGGGAAATAGAAAGATGACTTGTAAACCTGATAAATGCATCTGAGCTTCTGCTCTCCCTGCATGAATGTGCACATAGGTACAAACTGCATTACCACCAAAAAGCGGATTTATTTTAACTCAAGCAATGAAAGTCCCTTCAAATAAAGTACTTGATACTTTCTTTAAAGGGATACCAAAAATCCTAAACCAGGTAAAAGTTCTTAAGACTTTATGAGAAGGTTTGAAAATTGTCTCTGCATGGATCGATACCAGGAAATGACACGGGTCCCAAAACCACTTCCGACAGAGGAACTTTTACATGGACCTCAAGAAATTTTGAATAAGAAAAAAAACTATTCTTCTTAAATGATGACTTCAGACCACTGAGCAACAATCCAGATTTTTCCCCTCAGTCCAGGTGAAACACATTTGATATTTCTGAATTTTTGGCACCAGTGAAGGAAATAAGTATTTGATCTCTTTGTGATTTTGTAGGTTTTCCCTATAAAAAAGAAACTGATCGGCTCTCATCATAATTGTTAGTTCATTTGAAGAGTGAGAGATTTAAAAAAAAATCACAAAGAAAATCAAGAAGACTTTAGAGAATTTGGCATCAATTTAACCCGTGGTGTTTGGAGGAAGAGAAATGCTGCCTAGGATCATAAGAACTCCATCCCCACTGTCGAGCATGGAGGTGGAAACAGTATGGTTTGGGTTGGTTTTTTTCTGTACAGTTCAATTATGACAATTCAGGAGTTCAATGTGTCGACGGATGGAACCGTATACTGTCATCCTGAGTGAGGGCCTTCAAATGGGTCAAGGAACGGCTGAATAAGAAGTCATGGAGTGGTCCAGCCAGTCTCTAGACCTTAACTCTCTAGAAAACCTACGCAAAGAGCGGAAGTTCAGAGTTCCCAAGCGACAGCCACCAAATCTGAATGATTTAAGAATTCCTCCTGAAAAATCTGATTATCGACTACAGGAAAAGCCTGACAGTTTATTGAAAGAGCAGGAAATCGACTAGAGTGAACAGAGGATTCTTTAAAAACTAAATTTGCTAAAAATATTCCGGTTCTCTGTGATTCTGAATCCAGCTGCAATCAATAAAAAATACTGAACTGAATCAGACATGAAGTTTATTTAGATGTATGTGAGATACTAAGTAACTTTGTGTTTGTAGCCATGGAGTTGAAGTCCGACGTGAAGACGAGTTCGGCGCTCCTGGATCAGTTCTACGAAAAGAGGCGGCTGCTGATTGTATCTGCACCGGACATTTCTGACCCCGATTACCAGCTGCAGAACCTCATGATTCAAGTGGGCCGACTTCTCCGCTCTCAGAAGAGTTTCTATAGTGATGTGACCCTCAACCATTAAAAATGTTTTTTTTCTGCTCTTTTATCAGAAATCCGATTGTGGGTTAGACCTGCGACATGTAACCGTCATCGAGCTCCTGGGTTCTCCGCCTCAGGAGACGGGCCGCATCAAAGAGAATCAGCTTCAGTCTGACGTCATCGAGGGTCTGAGGTGATAAAGACGAATCTTTAGTTACTCTTGCTCATTAATGGAAAAATGTTCCTAAGAAGCAGCACTTCATGAGTATTTGGTATTCACATTTTGCTCCAACCTTCAAACTTTTTTTATTATTTTTGTTAAAACAGCAACAAAGAGTTTCCCCTCAGCAAATTCTTTGGCCTTGCTGTGAACTTTGGCTTAAAGATCTGCTCAGCATTTTTAGAAAAACTCCCAGACTTTCCATATTCTCTTTACTGATGTTTGGATGAAGGAAACGGCTCTGAGGTTTCAAAAATAGCAAACATTAACAAAGAAGATGTTTAGATTTAGGGACAAAGAGGATACACACAAAATGCATATTTAAAAAAAAAAGTCTTCAAGAGATCTTTTTTGATCCTATTTGATGCTGGAATCATCTTCTGTAACAATTTTAAGCAAAAAGTTGTCTTTGCATTTCTGCTTTGAACACCACTGCAGTACAGTCAAACATCACAAGGAAAATTAACACCAACACGATTTTGAAGCAGAAATCCGTCTGATCTTTGTGACCTACCCTCTCTTTTGGAGGAATCTCGGTCTCTGCACTGGAGGATAACAGATCCCTCTAAACCATCTCAGATTGGAGAAATGTTAACTATTTGATTGTCTGCTTTTAAAATGATCTCCTTCCACAAATCTCTCCCTAAAAAAAATCCCTGCTGTTTAGCTGCAACAAACTTCCCCCTCCCGAGCAGATCTTCACTGAAATCTGGCTCTTTAAAAGTGAAATTTCCTGTTTATTCACCAGATGTTTGGAATTGGAAACAAGAGTTTCATAGCTCAGTGGTTTTTAGCTGTTTTTTCAGTTAAAGCAGTGAACTCTGTTCATTTCAAAACTGCTTGTGTTTTCTCTTCAGACAAGCCTTCAGAATCTCCAGAACCTACTTCAGCATGGTGCTGCTGGATGAGCTGGGGCTGGACCGTGAACGCTTCATTACTCCCGTATCTCAGGAGGAGCTGTTCTCCTACATCGACAGCTTCCTGCTGGATGAGGAGGAACGCGAGAAGCTGGAGCTCCACAGAGACTTCTGCGACTAAAATCTGAGATTTGTGTCATAGAAGTGTCACAGGCAGATGACAACCAAAACCCAGGACCAAAGAGAGATTTTAAAGAAATATTTAAAGAACAAACAGGTTCTCCTGGTTAAATGTGATCAGTAGAGCAAATACTGAGGAAGCTGAAATGGATTTACTTAAACAAAAATATGTTGAGACATTACTTTTTTATAATAAATCACACTCAATGAGTGATTAAATATGGAAAGACACTCCTTTTTAACCACAAATGTCCAGCAACGAAGAGGACAGACACTTTCAGGTGGGAGTGAACATGGCTCCACCAGTGCTTTTGTGCTGTCACTTTTATTAGATGAACAAAATATTCAATGTTTGAGGTTAGCGTGACCGCCATCACACTGTAAAGAAGAGCTTAAAAGATCAAAGATACATTTAAAATCAGGAGTTTCATTAACTGGCTTTTAATTCAACTTATTTATACACAAATCTCGTTGACGTCAGTCCTAAAGTGCAGTTGTGTTGGATTGAACGAAGGCACAGTTCTGTTACAGTGCAGAGACAGAACTGCTCTGTGTTCTGTATGCAATAAAAAGATGCAGTGAGACAAAGTGGATCTAAAGATTTGAAACTAACAGTCTGGACTTTAAAAAACAAAAATGAACTTAGTGTGGTGATGCTTTGGCACGTTTCTCAACAGTCTGAAGTCAGGGAACCTAAGATGGACTTCATACAGGGAGGTAGATGTTAACTACATATCAAACAGTGATGCTCCTCAGCAGGTCTGATCAGCATCAAAGCTGGAATACAGCCACGGTATCAAGTTGGTCTCAGCTTCTGTAGTTCTCATCACTTTAGTGTCTGGATCCTTTAGCGTCCGGCCCTCATTTCCCCTTTATCTTTGCCATCTTTGCCATGGTGGAGCGCAGTGGAAGAGTGCCCTCTGCCCATGAGTCAGGGTACTGCATCATCTTCTGCCACAGACTGACCTCCTCTCCAACAGAGTCCAACTCCACCTCCGTTTTCCCAACTTTGATCGCTCCTGCAGAGGAGAAAGTTATGATGTTGAGTAAATGCATTTTCTAGTCTTTAAAAATGTTACTATCCACAAAGCAGTAACTAAATATGATGTATAAATTATATCTAAATAAATGATGTTGCATTTGTTCATGTCTGTTTTAATAAAGTCACAGCTACTGTCTCTGTATTTGCTGAAATGCTGTCTATGAACAGCTGGATCAAACTTCTCCTCGCTGAGAATGTTACGTTCGTACCGTTGCCAGAGCTGAGGCGAACACCTCCCAGTAATTCATTGTTCAGCACGGCCTCCTTGTCCCACACCGTCAGCTCCAAACACACCTCCTTCAGCTGCTCCAGAGTCAGCTCATTATACACAAAAATGGTATCATAGTGAGGGTTCAGGTTCTTCTTCACCACTGGAGTCTTCATCTTTGTGGTCTTTGCCTTTGATGGAAACAAGTGACTGTAAAGCCACAAACACCATGTTAGTTGAACAACAACAACAACAACAACAACAACAAAAGGTGTTGACTCCATCCTTTACCCTTTAACAAAACTGTCTGTTGTGCTTCCAGACTTTCCTGACTTCAGATTTTTTGCCTCCTTGATGAGAACATGCAGCTCTCCTCCTTGGACTTTAGCAGCTTTTTTGCCTGAAGGAAACGTTAATACGTCAAAAATAAGTAAAAGCTTTAAGAACATAAAAACACAGAAGATAAATATGTTTTTACATACCTTTGACTTTCTCAGTGGTAGACTTGTTAGGAGTGACGTACTTCAGTGAGATGACCAACTCTCCACTGTACTGTTCGAAGGCTGTAGCTGGCACATCAGAACTCGTCTGTTAGAGAAGAAAACATCTATGAAGCAGAAGAAACACTAGAGTGGTGACAAACTGATTAGATTTGACTATTAAAGGACCACTGAGGCTTACAAATCCACTGCCGTTTGAATTACACCATAACAAATTCTCTCCACTGCTGGTCAGTAGAAACAGTTTCTTCTACAAACTCAAAGTACTGCTGTATTTTAGAGGAGATTACTGCCGTTTTTAATTCTGGACAGGAGGACGGGGAGGGGGAGAACCACAGCTCTGTTAGCACAGATTACATTTTAAAAGTTAAAACAATCTGGTTAATAATAAACCTGCAGAGTCTGACCCACCTTCCCTGTGAGGTGCCAACATTCTTCAAGAGGACTGTCCAGGTTCCTGCTGTCCAAGGGGACCATCACCTCCCCCAGGAAGACGTTACGACTGAGGCGGCCATGATGCCAGACAGATATCGACACAGATTGGTTGAGCAGTTCAGAGCGGCTGATGGAGTACTGGTTTAAAAAAATAAAATAACAATTGAAGGCTCAAAGTCAGTTTTAAGAGAATCAGGACTTGGACTAAACTTTTTTAGAGGGTGGTTTCACATTTCATTGACTCTCATTTTTACTCTTTTCAGTAGTCTCTCTAATAGGTTGGGGTTAGAGAATTACCTTTAAGGTTTCACTGAAAATGGGATGGATGGTGTTTTTCTTGATGCTGGTTTTCTTCTTGCTTTGGCGAGTTTTGTCGTGGAGCAGATAACATTTTACATAACTAAAACACACACAAAAAGAGCAGGTCAAAAAAAAAAAAAGCTTCTCCTCAACATGACTGCTAATCTCCCACAGCATTTCCTGACCAAATGCTGAGAAAGAATTTCTGTTGACGTTCAACTTCCTGTGAAGCTTCACTAATCACCCCTGGGATGCAAGCACGCAGACTGTAAACACAGCCTCTTATCTGCACTGATCAAAGCTGTGCTAACATCACTTGGGGGTGTGTTTTTACTTGAAAATGTGTGGGTTTTTTTCTTTTTAAAAACACACAACCCGCACAGAAACATAATGTGAACAATCTGAGCTCTAATAAAGTTTGCTTTAGACATTCGGAGGCCTCCTCTTAGCTATTTTTGAACAGAGGGGGATATTTACGGGTTGGAGAGCTTCCGGGAGGCGTCGCCGTAAGCCAGATCCTGGCACTCCTTGATGAAAACTTGCAAGCTCTGGGTGTGCTCGTCGTATCGCAGAGAGAAGACAACCTGCCCGCTCACCTCCACGGTGCCGTAGTCTCCTGCATCACTGTAAATACTCATCATGCTGCCCAGTGTGCTCTGCACAAATGAAGGGGAACCATGTTGGTCAATGTTAAGACTTGGATAGACTTTTGTTAGAAAATGAATCATTTACATCCAAGCACAGGAGACAAAAACACATTTAAAAGAGAAAAAAAGAAATCATAGACTTCAATCAACTTCTAGTCCACACGTTGACTATGGTCATATAAAAAAGTACGTTTTTACACCATCTTGTGTACTCGATGCTTTTGCATGAATAGTTTTCTGCAAAACAACTTTGTTCCGACTGAAAGTTTTCTGTCAGTCTACATGCAGACAAGCCATTGACTAAAAGAAGGCTCATTGTTTTTATCACCTCTCCACCACCATGCTGAGCAGACTGTGTCTCGCTGCCTTTATCTTATGTCTATTTAATGTTTCTAAACTAAGTGCGATGTTGTCTACTTCTGACAAACCTCATTGTTTCAAGAGCAAGTCTATACAAACAAATGTAAAAGTAGTCATCTGTCCTGATCAGTGTTGGGACTAACGCCGTTTAAGTATAACAGCGTTACTAACGGCGTTATAAAT